>NW_026000229.1:19289103-19295699 GCF_001458135.2 Marmota marmota marmota | reverse complement strand
AAAAAAAAAAAAAAAAAAAAGAAAGAAAGAAAATGACTACAAACTAAACAATGGCTTTAAAAATAATGGTTTTCAAATATACTAATCAATTTACTGGTACTCACCCCCCAAAAATCCAAGCTAAATATTAGATATCATTAGGAAGGAAATGTTGACTAAGAAGGATTTAGGTATCAGTAGTGCTTGTTGGGTAATAGTGACAGTAAGACACAATGTTGGGAGGGGACATTTGCTTCAATTCTCTTAACTCAGCACCCCAAAGACCAGCAATGTTGGCATTGATATGGGACAGTATCTTTGACTTGCTGCTCAAATGATGACTACCTTTATCAGAGACTGGAGCACCAGCCAAGCTTCTTCAACTATACCCATCGCTAGCCCAGTGAAACTGGGGACACCAGAGTAGAGGACAGTGCAAAGAATTTTTACAAGTACATATTCAGAACAAATGAAAACAAAGAAAAAGAATATTTTTCTTCACACAGACAGAAATCAACATGTGGAACTTATTGAATCAAGACAAGATATTAGCTAAAATGATCCCCTATAAATTAATAGTTGGACAATGTAGAATAGGGCTCTAAGGAAAGTTGTTTGGTTTCTGTTTCTATTCTTTTGCTGTTAGCATTGACAATCTTGAAGCTGCTGTTAGAACATATTTTGAGCTGAATGTAACATGTGTCTGACCTTGACTCGCGTGTCTTATTCTCAGTGAATACTCCACGGGTAGAGTGAGACAAGAGCTCTTATGAGAATAGCAAAGAGTGGGTTAATGTTATCCCTCTTTCCATCAGCTTCCAGAGACTTGTCCAAAAGGCCAAAAAGGCATCTTTTACAATCTACTATTCTCCCTGGACATAAAAATCTTCAGCATAGGGATAAGAAATAGAGAGCATCTGTCAGACTAAGGTGTCTTTGGTGACTTTTTTTTTTCCTGACTCAAAGGGACAAAGTCACTTGGGAAAACGAGTCAACAGATCAACAAGGTTCTAAATCATTCTCATGTCAGTACTGCAATTAATTTACTGTCACGAGTCACCAAAATATTTATAGCTATTTTTCCAAAGCTTAATGCAGATAGAAAGTAGTTTTTACAAATAGCAATTAAATACATCACCGATGTTAATTATAATAATTTGCATTAATAGAGAGGAAGCAATTTTAGATTTCCTTGCCAAAGATCACAGATTGCTGACTGCTCTATATTCTAGGTGAAAAGTATCTCTTCAGCCCTGTACAAGGAGGGTTAAGTGGTTGGCATGGCTTTTAGTAACTCAGCCAGCTAACTATATTTTTGTTTTTGTTTGGTATTAGGGATTGAACCTAGAGCCTTATACATGCTAAGCATGTCCTCTAACACTGAGCTACACCCAAGGCAAATACTATACTTATAAAGAGATCAGTCAGTTTCAAGGATGTGAGATCCACATGAGCCATTTAGAACTGCTCTGCAGAGAAAAGAGACCTAATATGCTAGTCTTGATCTTGTGCTTTCTAAGTGTGATGAGCCTGGACAAGATATTTTACTTCAGTGAGCCTTCATCCATGAGATAGAAACGGAAAAAGCATTTCATACGTCTCTTTTGATGTAACTTCCAACTCTAAAGAACACTTTGATTCTAACACACTGACCCTCAAAAACAGGGTTGGCCATCTTGAAAATGTGGCTGTGTAGGACACTGGTTAAACTTAGTACAACAAATGCTTGCCTTCCTTGTGAAAGCATTTCAAAGCCATCTTCCTGTACAGAGACAGTGTTCTGGTTTGGAAGGAAGAGTTCTTTCCTAATTGAAACAATGGAGTTAATTAGTGGGAAAAAATGCAATTCCCCAAATTAAGTTCTGGCAAGGACATTTTGATTCAGGTTTGCCAAGAAATCCTTAATGGCCACAGAAAGGCTGTTTCTTCCCTAGCAAAGCAAAATGTACCTTGGCAAAATCTCCGCAGAGTAGTGACAATGGAGGTATTCTCTCAAAACATCAAGCCTCACACTGGAGAGTTAAAAAAGTAATTTTGAAAAAATGTCTTTGAATATGAAATTTATCACAGAAACAATCTTTGATAAATTATAAAATCACCCCAAAATAATTATTTAGCCTGAATATACCATCCCTATACCACATTGACATACTCTTACCAATAACTCATCTAGAAAATAAACACAACTTCACTGGCCTTGGTTTATAAAAGTTTCTCATCACAGAGGAATGAGGAGATAGATGCACATAATTCTCAGCAAGTGTTTGGTGGTAGCAACAGCACTCAAGTCTGAGTCAGCGAATAGATGACTTTCATAACTAACACTATAGGGTTCTAGCATGTGTTAAGCACTGTGTTAAACCTGAGTGAGAAACAAGAGAAGAGTAAGTGTATTCTAAGGAAGCAACCATTTATTTCAATAAACAAGGAATTTCATACAACAACATACAATAAGTATTAGTTTTTGATTCAAAGTTTCTGCAACCCTTTCCCAAGTAAGAGCCCTTATATATTTTACTCAGTCTCATTATTACCTGAAGGGAAATGAAGAAGAGAGCAACAATAATGTTTCTAGGATTCAAATATACAAGGCTTTGATCACAAGAAGATTTTGGAAAATCTTGCCGGGAGAGCTTACGAAACAGTAGAGAACAGAAAAGCTTGTGGACATGGGGAGAGATTAGAGGAAGAATCGGGATTTGGGCTCTAACTGAAAGCTCCCATATCATGAGACTTATCCACCTTGTATTTTTCCCAAGTCCTACTCATGGGGTTAGAAGGGCCAATAAAGAATACTGCTTTCAAGGACCAAACCAGGCCAGAAGAGGCTACCCAGCAGACTGGAGGGCCTTATAACCAGAGAGAGAGACCTCAAGGGAAGAAGACAAGAACTACAGCTAGAGAAGTGAGGCCAAGTGAAGGCTGAGCTTTAAGGGATCGGGTCATCAGGCAAGAAGCCGATAAGATCAGAACAGGAGGAACTGAGGGCAATGTAAAAGGAAATTAGTTGAAAACTGAGACCTCAAACAATATTGAAATTCAAGAGACTTATTAAAATCTACTACCCAATTTCAGCCTCAGTAAGGCAGGCAACATTTCGAAGAATGGAGGATCATTAAATAATCAGAAGTAGAAAGTCTACAAAGAACAGAACCAGAATAAAACATTTTAAAAATAAAATCAGTAGCAAATGCAACAGATTTATCTAATAGGACAATTTGGAATAAAAATCTTTTCAGTCTCCTGGTGAATTATATTCTAGTTATATTTTTCTTTCTTTCTTTCTTTTTTAGAATTTGTGTTGTTTAGGCTATTTGGATTTACATCATTTTTTATCAAATTTTCCTAACTTGCCTTCCAGGGGAACCTGAGAATATAGAAACCCATATGAATTATATTCTTACTGTATTCCCTGGACTAAAGGACATGCAAATACACTGCCACAATTGGGTCCTTTAAGTCAGGGATGCCCTAGCACTGCTTTTACCTTGAGATAGATCCTTATTTTTCAACTTTACCATCATCTCATTGTTCTGCCATTTTAATACATAATGATTTTATTTTATATGTGTATTTTCTGCAAATCATTCAACAAAGGACCAATTTCTTACTTATCAGTTAAAGCCATCAGGATATTTGTAACTTAAGTCATCTAGTTAATACTGCCCTACCTTTACCTTATAGCTGAAAACCAGTGTCTTATATTGAGTACTGTGTAATACCCAAGAACATAATCTAGAGAACAGCATCAGGAGGATTCGAGATCCTATATGTCTTTTTGAAACAGATTTTAAAAATGTCTAGTACTTGCACAAAAATCATCAAACATGTCAAAAATGACGAAATTGACAGATTCAGGGTCACTTATTCAAGTATTGTTGAACATGACTTCATCATAAAGCAAAAATCACTGTTATCTGTTTAATGTCTAAGGTTTTTGATTTATTATATATATCTTGAACATCTACTATGCATCAGGCTCTGCTAGGCACTGGGGGCATATACACAAATAAAAGAATGTTCTTACCTCAAATCATGCTCAGTCTATCAGAGAGAGTTGGACCCATAAACCAATGACTAAAATATCATTTAAGTCAATTATTGCAGAACAAGTAAAAGAAGAACACATACAATTTTCTAAGAATCCAGATAAGGAAAAAACTTTTAAATTCTACTGGTGTTTGGATGAGAAAAGGGAAAGAAAACTATGGGGAAAGGAAAAAATGTATTTCTTTTTTTATTAAATTACTTAATCATGTGATCTACCAGAATTAATCATTTCTATTTATTTAATGGTTTTAAATTTCTTATATATTCTGTTACTTTGTATGTGATACTTTCTAACAACATTTCCTATTCCAAGATCACAACAGCCTTCTGCATTAGGTAAGAGATTATACCCATTTTACAGATGAAACCATGAAGAGGAGAGAAAGACCAGCTAGAGTTTGGGAACCAAAGAACTCATGTCTAAAATGTACCTAGTTCTTTCACTCTCTGAGCTTCCCTTGGAAAGGATGGTAAGGGGCAAAATAAAAGTTCAGATTCCATGAGCTGTGAGAACAGATTACCTTCTTCCATCACCATAGATCACCAGTCTTACCAAACCAGCCTTCTTTCTGTTAAATGTTCCCTGCCACCCTGGGATTTAAATTATTTAAATAATTAACAGGCTCTATAGATGTAATTTGCAAATGGCCTTGTGATCCGGGAAGACAGTTACACCTTTGGAGATCTTTAGCAAATAAACTGAAAACTCGGCTGTGTGAATTTTCTTTCTGCCATAATTAGCAGCAGATGGACGACTTTTATGGAGCCACCTGTCAGCAGGAAGACTCTCCTTAGTTTCTAGTTTCTAGAAGGAGCAGGATTAAAATAGACCAGTGCTGTTTGCTTCAAGTACTCTTAAGGGTCCCAGATGTAATCGGATCTGCCAGAGACTGACAGGATTCAAGAGGCAGTCACTGCTCATGGCTGTGGCTCACCTATGAGGCATGAGACAAGAATAAGACAGAACATTATTTCTCAGCAAGTTTGGGCAGCTGATCATTTCCGAAAACTTGGAGAGCAAGCCAGGAGTCAGCCTGTGCTGAAACGTTCCATTTTACTAACCTTTTTATCCAATTTGGAAATACAAATAGAGCTCTCAGGGTGTAATTAGCAGCGATGACTCTTAATACCTGCTTTCCAAATTTGACCTTAATGGACATTCATTAAAATGGGCTCTGACTTCACAGCCCCGTTAGCAGAAAATGGAAAAGTCCATCTATCACTGTCAGCTCCCATTTTCTGCATAATCGTTCCTGGAAGAAAGAGACCTGCAAGTGTGCACGGGGTTGGTAGAGGTAGCTAAAGAGGAATTGCAAAGAGCAGCGCCAAAAGCTGGCACCTGAGCTTCCCTAAGGATGCCTGGCGCCTTAAGAGAGCTGAGGTCCAGACCACTGGCCTGCCATCCCCTGATGGGGGCTGGACTCTGCTCCCTCGTGGCCTTGAGGTTTGAGCTGAGGGAAGTCACTGCATGAGGGTGCTTTTAGCACATCCAGCAAGGAAGGATAATAGCACCATGCCTCCTTCATAAGCTGTTGAGGATTATCTGGAATAATGTATGTAAGAATTCTGTAAAAAGCATCAATTTCTATGTAATTACGATTTTTTTTTAGAATGACAGCATTGACTGCAGTGAGAAGAGGGAATTAAATAATCACAGGTTTTGATAACAGTCCACTCAGAGAAGATGGGGGTGCCTGGTTCCCCTTTCTTCCATTTTTCTTCTTCCCTGCTTTGGAGGAGTGCCTGGTGGTATCATCTTGAAGTACATCAGGCACTGGTCTGGGGCAGGTGTGGATGAGGCATCTCAGCATCCGGCTGATCTCTTCAGGAAGCTGATGGGAGTGGTGCTTTTCTCGGGGGCACAGGTTAAAGGATGTGCCCAAGCAGGGGCACTTGAGCACCAAGCAGGAACTCAGTGCCTAAGGAAGAAAAGACTGGCCCAGGAGACAGAAGAAGCCAGACCTTGCCCAGCCCTCACAGACGCTCAATGTCATTTTCCCAGTCCACTCTAGAAAAAAAAGAAAAACAAGATCCATGCATCCCCATCTCATCGTAGTGGACTTATCAAAACCTGTGATTGTTTCGTTCCCCTTCTCACGGCCTTCAATACTGTCGTTCTTTAAAAAAAGAAAGAAAAAGAATCTTCTCAATTACATAGCAATTGGTACTTTTCACAGCAGTTGATTTGAGGGACAGGGCTAGGGGCAGGAGGGAAATTGAGGAAATTAAGGGCACATTGGTTTCTATTTTAAATAGACACCAGGAAATGATATTTCAGGCAGATGCTGATGAGGACCCTTCATAGCAGCTGCACTTTCAGGCCCTTAGTCTTCCTAATTCCTTTGTCAGTAAAGAGATTAGGCCCATGGAATAAAGTGTTTCTTTTGGGGTTTAAAAAAAGAGATGAGTTAGCTGGGTGTGATGGTGCACGCTTGTAATCCCAGCTGTTTAGAAGGCTGAGACAGGAGGATCGCGAGGTCAAAGCCAGCCTCAGCAGTTTTGTGAGGCCCTAAGCAACTCAGTGAGACCCTGTCTCTAAAACACAAAAAAAAAAAAAAAAAAAAAAA
>NW_026000229.1:19252298-19288550 GCF_001458135.2 Marmota marmota marmota | reverse complement strand
AAAAAAAAAAAAAAAAAAAAAAAAAAAAAAAGAGCTGGGGAAGTGACTCAATGGTTAAGTGCCCTTGAGTTCAATCCCTGGTATCAAAAATAAATAAATAATAAATAAATAAAATAAAAGAGAGATGAATATTAGGCAAATTAAAGGAAAAACTACTCTACATGGTGCATGGTCAAGGGAAGGAGCTAAAATAGTGAAGAGTAGATCCAGGACCTAAATTCACCTAAAATCTCAGTGGTAGGGGGATCATCTGATTTAATTTGAATAATGAAGAACCACCTGTTCTAAGTTATGCTACCTAAACTGTGATGTGAGGTTTGTTTGAAGCTTTGGATCCCCTCTATAACCTCTCCAAAAAGTTTCAGCCTCCATTCACCAAGTGCCTGTTCTATATCAGCCCTGTACTAGGTGTTTTCATGAAACTTAGACTTAAATCTTCTTAATAAGCAATAAGGAAAATATTTATAGGCTCTATTTAAACATGGAAAACTGGGGCTCAATAAGCTATTATTGTTTGGATCTGACATATCCCTAAAAATATCATGTGTTGAAGTCTTGGTCCCCAGTGCATCAATGTTCAGGGGTAGGGCTTTGAGAAGTGGACTCTAACCTCATGAGGACTCTAACCGTATCAATAGACTAATCCAATGAAAGGTGCACACACAACTGGATTGTCTACCGGGAGGGGGCAGAATGGCAGGAGGTGGGATCTAGTTGAAAGGGGTAGTTCCTTGGGGTGTGCCCTAGGGACTTTATCTTGTCCCTTGCCCCTTCCTCTTTTTCTCTGCAAACTAGCTGCCATAAGCTGAAATGCTTTCCTCTACCTCACCCTAATACCATGATGTTCTTTCCACCCACCTCAGGATCAAAGAAATGGATCCAGCTGACCATGGACTGACACCTCTGACATCATGAACCAAAATAAATCTTTCCTTCTTTAAGTTGTTTTTCTCAAATATATTGTCATAGCAATGAAAAGCTAACTAGCACACAGTAGGTAAGTAACTTTTCCAGAACACAAATCAGGATTTAGACCCAGCTACCCTGTATCACAATCCAGTTCTTTTTCCATCACCACACAGGTAATTCCAGCAAAACTTTGTTCCCTCTTCTAATGGGCCAATTTTTGATATCAAATCCATTTCTTGTATTTGTTGACATTCAATGGTTGCTTGGTTATTAAACATTATATAGTGTGTTTTTATTATCATTTAAGTGAAATATTATTTTGTAGATATTTTAGGTATTTGATGCTGTACTGATCATCCTTGTATCCCTAAAGGTTAACACTAAAGGAAGCACATAAACACGTAGTGAGTGAATGAATGATTAGAAGAAACTTCAGCTATGAGGTTACTCAAGCTCTAGAGTACAGCCATAGAGGCTGGCTGAGAACCAGGACTCAAGTACATTCGGCAGCTGGCTACCTGCAAGGCCTTCATAGTTGGACTTTGGGTTTCTGGCCCCTCCAAACCAGGCCAGAGAAAAACAAATGATTACATTCTTAGGACATTACTGAACCCATGCAAAAACCCGGTTTGGCTCTTGTCAGGGCTCAGGAACATTTCTTCCAAGCTCCTTGTGATGGAG
Source organism: Marmota marmota marmota (assembly GCF_001458135.2). Taxonomy (NCBI): domain Eukaryota; kingdom Metazoa; phylum Chordata; class Mammalia; order Rodentia; family Sciuridae; genus Marmota; species Marmota marmota. Next base: position 19,286,960 of record NW_026000229.1, on the reverse strand, counting down.
GCTGTATCCTTAGCTAAAAACACTTTTTCGTTCTGGTATAAAAATAGCTGAACTTGACATACTGTACTCATTTCAGCTTAATACCAACTTCAGTTTATAGAAAACTGGTGCCTAGTGCAGGCTTAAATATCTTTGTGTAATGGAAGCACGTAAATAGGGCCAAACAAAGTCCACAATCCTGATCTTCAATTGATTACATTTATTGCTGTGTAAGAAAAGAAAGAAGTAGCATTTGCTGAGCACCTACCAGAGGTCAATAATTTCACATACATTTTATCATTTAATCCTGTGAGGGAGACATTAGTGCTCCCATTTTAAAGATAAGAAAACTGAAACTGGAAAGATTATTTCATTTAACCAAGGTTGCTTGTCAGTGAGTGGCAAATGTGGGGTTCAAACCCAGATTAGCCACAACAGTGGAAGTTTCTTTCAAATTCCAAGATGCTTCCTATGCCTCAGATGAAAAAAGAGAACACAAAATCACTGAGAAGGAAATAAAAAAGGCTACAATGTAAAAGAATAAAAAGAAATATTAGTTTACCATAAGGTCACAGAGATCCTTAGTTCAGAAGCAGAAGCTGTATGAAACAGTCTAGATTCTGGTTATCGGCTATTCACCTTGACAAAGTGGCTTCACATTTCCTGCCCTTAGTTGCTAATTATGAGGGATGGGACCTGGATGCTGGTGTTCAGATTTTCTCTAACTACCTTTCCTCTGCCTACTAGCTGGAGAAATTCACCCTTCTTTGTAAAAAAAGGTCATAAATAGATGCTTGACTAGAAAAAGCCAAGTAGACCTCATACCTGGCTGGCTTCTGAGCCATTTGCCACCAAGGGACCTGAACCTGAAAACCTTGACCAGAGTTCCAGCTGCAACTCCATCCCTGGAGGAGGAGGTAGGTGGTGACAAAAAGCCACAGGCCAGCTGGGTGTGATGGTGCACACACCTGTAATCCCAGCAGCTCAGGAAGCTGAGGCAGGAGGATCGCAAGTTCAAAGCCAGCCTCAGAAACTTAGCAAGACTCTGTCTTAAAATAAAAAGTAAAAAGGGATGGGGATGTGGCTCGGTGGTTAAGCACCCCTGGGTTCAATCCCTGGTACAAAAAAGGCAACAGGCCTGAAGAAAGGAAGCTTTAGGCCTCAGCTGCTCTGATGAACGTTGGAGTAGAGGCCCAACAGAGACAAGCTGGGACTCCCAGGACGGGCTCAGAGTCTAGGATGGGATCTTTGGTGAGTTGCTACTTCTCTTGGGATAAGAAATCTGTTATCTTCCATGAAACACTACTTCTTTACCTCTTTGCTTTTCTTCTTATAAAAGTCCAAGATGAGGGGGAATTTGTCCATACTTAGATATCACCTCTGAGCTTTCTAGCTCTCAGCTTCTCTGAAGGTCATGGGTGAAATTCCTTCCTAATCTTGTCCCAGACTTTGAAATGACATTGCATTGTATCTGCTACTACAGTTTTAGCCAGCTCAGATCTCTGCATTGGAAATTTTCTGCTCAGCTTCCAGAAAGAAAAAAAAAAAAAAGGATAAGGTCTTGCAAAGCTGGCCGGCTCCCTTCTTCCAAATCACATCTGAAAGAAATTGAGATGAGGCGTTACCTTGTCACTGGCCTTCTGCCAAGAGAAGCTGACTGAGGGAGCAAATCAGATGTCTTTCTGGGCAGGCTGCACTCCAGTGGGCACCTCCTGCTTCTTTCTCAGTGCTGTGGCCTTCTCATTCAGAAACAGCAGGCTCTGAGGAGATGCTGGGCTCCCTGGAGCTCCTGGGGATTGTTCTGCCCATGACTGGATCTCCCTTCCAGCCCTCAAAGGGTGTCCTCACAGAGCCCCGAGTGCTAATTATTTCTCCATAAAACATGAGATTTGTGGAGAGGATGGTGTAGAGGCAGATTGTGGGAGAAGCAGAACATTGGTGAAAGAGAACATAAATAGTTAATTTGATGATGATTTAGAATGACTCTGGTTGCTGTTTAAGATAAAAAAGCTGCAGTGAGTTCAGAAAAATACCAAAATAGGGCCTCATACAGGCATTTCATTTAGATTTAATAAGACTGATTATTAAGAGCATATTTCATGACGATTAAGAATTCTGACAGTCTCCCATCCACCAACTTTAATGTGCACCACAAAAATTAAAATACTTATTTATACAACTAAAGTGCTAATAAGTTCATTTTGAGAAATTCTCTGAACTTGCACAAGGCTTAACTTTTTACAGAGGAAAGAGAAAGATTCAAAGATGGTAGAATCTAGAAGCCAGAGGGAAACTGGGAGTAATTGCAATCAGAGTCCTCTGCCCCTACCTAGATTACCAAAAGAGACAGCCAAGTCCCCCACTCCCTCCATCCTCTGATGAACACACACATACAGGTTTCTACACACGCATGTGCACACTTGTTCTTATCAGCTGCTACCTCCTTTCATCAACTTCTATCTTCTAGGGGCCAGGAAAACTACTGCCCATTCTGCCAGCCAGGGCAACTTGATCTTGAGCTGACATTGGTTGGAAGCAAGAAAAGTCAAAATTGCCCACCATCTACTTAGGAAACTTCTAGAAGAGAGTCTCATCACACTCAGTTATTGGGCTACTTCCTTTGCAAGAAAAATTTTCTTGTTTCCACCATTATTCTGCATACAATAACAAGACCTGGGCCCCATAAAAACTCCTACACAAGTCTTTATCTTCTCTAGTGCCAGTCCACAGCTGGTCTACAGAACTGGCCTCCTGTCTCAGTCCCCTCCCTGCAGGCTGGCTTCCTTCACTAATTCCCAGCTTGAGCATCCAATTAGAACCCTTGCTTGTTTGACTGAGGCCATAGTTTTTATGTCTCCCATCCTCTAGAGCTTTCCTTGGTGTCCACTTATACACCTAGGCTCCAGCAGAGCCCTGTAAGATATGGGCAAATATCCACTCCTATGCTCAGGCAAAGACTAATAGAGGGGTACTCAACTCACAGAATCCAGTTTGAATACTAGCCCTGCCCCACATTGGCTGCAAGATGTCAGTAAATTCCTTGAACCTCTCTGAGTCTCAATTTTTCTCCCCAAAAATAGAACCTACCTCACAGTTTGTTGTAAGATTTAAACAAGATGGTGCCAGTACAAATGTTTAGCACAGAACCTCCTGATACACAGTAAGTACTCAACAAATGGTACCAGTAAACTGTAAATGATATCATTTATCAATGAGTAATCCCAATATCTGGCCTGCCTTGCTTAGTGTCTTTCCTGGGCTGTATTTTAGATTTGAAACCATCTCTCTAGCCACCATCCAACCCTATCCCAGTCCCCAGTTGCTGACATCACTGGGGTGTTACCAAGGTGTCATCATGCTGTGCATTCTGTGATCACCTGAGTTATCATTACAAAAGGCCTTTTTCCTCTTGGTTGTTCCTGTCCCCAGTCTGCAAACCCTGGGCCTCATTATTGGCTCAAATGTCTGACTTCCCTATAGGACCTCACAGTGTAGAAACTCAGTCTACATGTTGGCTATTAACAATGGGTAACTTGATGTGGCTTTCATGCCTAGATCCCTGGACCCTCATATGCCAGCTGCTGTAGCTATCCCCACTGAATGTTCCCCTCCTTCTCTGTGTCCATCTCCAGCTCCTTCTCTATACACTGTGGTTCTTCCCTATGTTCCTTTTGCCCTCATCTATGCCTTTGCATATCCAATGATTTCCTGGATCTGGAAATGCCAGCTGGTGGCATTCAGAACTATAGTAGGTTAAATAGCAATCCCCTAAAAGATATGTCCACTTCTTGTCCCCACAACACGTAAATTTGCCTCAGATAGGTAAGTCTTTGCTGATGATAAGAATCTTGAGATGAGATCATCCTGGATTTAAGCCCAAAATCAGTGACAGGTATCATTATAAGAGAAAGACAGAGGGAGATCTGAGTCCCAGACATATTGGGAGAAACCCACATGAAGACAGAGGCAGGGACTGGATATGGGCAGCTCCAAACCAAGCAACACCTGGAGCCACCAGAAGCTGAGAAAGGCAAGGAGAGACCTTCCCAGAGAGCCTTGGGAGGGAACTTGGCCCTGCCAACATCTTGATTTTGAACTTCTGAGTTTCTTAACCATAAGAGAATATACTTCTATTATTTTAAGCCAACCAGTTTATGATAATTTGTTATGGAAGCACTGATAAACTAGTATAAAAGCTAAAGAAATGTTTGTCATTAGTGATAAGCTGTGGTTACATGAATGTCACTATGAAATACTCCCTCTCCCAGTGGCTATATAACCAATGTGATCCTGCAATCTGTACACATGGAAAAATAAGATTAAGATTACGTACCCCATTTGAATCAAATGTATGATATGCCAAGATCATTGTAATGTTTTGAGCAACTAATAAAAAAATTTTAAAAAAAGATGAAGGGAAGTTTATAGAAAGTAGGTGAGCTGGTCAGTGGAAGGCATCATGGCTATCAAACACTACTCTGAGAAGAGTAGAGAAGTCTGGCAGTGCCTCATCTGTCAGAAGAGTCTGACATAGAAAACGTGAAGTCCAACCTTTAAATATTTAAATATGTGGGCCTCTGTGTGCACTTACTCCAGTCCCCATAAATTTCAGGGCCAGATTGTCTGTGAAGATAGTAACTGAGTTCAGATTTCGAGTCCCAGACCCCAGGGATTTCTCTCTGCTTTCTGTGAGACTGAGCACATGACTTCATCACTCTGAAATGTAATTTCCTCATTGTTAATGGGACAATTAATACTTTCCCTATAGGTTATAAGTTAGAAATAGAAAACATCTAGCCTTGTATAGGTACTAACAGGCAGAGAATAAGGAATCAATTTTATTATATTATTAATATTTTCAGGGGTAGCAAATTCCTTTTTATATACTCCCTTTTTCTTACTTCTTCCAAAGAAAAACTGGAGAGAGTAGTAATTGAAAAATGATAAAATATTAATTCTACTTTAAGCATTTAAAAGGGAAGCCTTTATGGACTCCATGGATGGCCAATATCAAGAGTCATCAAATCATGGAATGCTAATGCCAGAAGGGTCTGTAGCAACCACCTAATTCAAGTTCTTTGTTATATAGTTGGGGAAACTGAGATTCATGGGAAAGAAGTTGCCTAAGTCATTTAATGTTTCTGTTTATAAATGTGCTTGTGATAACAAATGAGCCTCTTGATCTCCTGCCCTAACCTCATTTAATTTCATCAATGGTGCAGCAAGCAGAATGAATGGCTCCCTCTCCCAAGGACTGAGGGACGGAGCTTCTGTCTGACACCGTTAAGGGCATGTTAACACAGACATTCAGCTTTGCAAGCCAAAGTCCAAAAATCCATTTAAGACTTGCCTCATTTCCCAGTGAAAAGGAAAGATTAAAATTTCTTTTGAAATGTACCTATACATGCATTCATCAGAGGCAGAAAATTGTTGTTCCCTTATAATTTATATCAAAGACTATTGTGGGAGAATTAGTTGAGTATCATCTTTTCAAATGTCAGCTCATATGACCCATATCTGTGTAGGTATGTGAATATAAGGTTATAACAACATTTGAAAGTATCTTTAAAAAGTGTTTTGCCACAGTTAAAGTGTGATCAAAACACATCATTTCAGGAGTCACAATATTTATCATTTTAATATTAATAATGCCATTTTGCATAAAGCACCGTACAAGAAATAATTCTATTAGGACTCTAAAGATTTCCCAGCTTGAGAAAAGGGTAAAATATTCAGAATGTATCAGACAGAGAGAGAGAGAGAGAGAGAGAGAGAGAGAGAAGAAGAAGAAGCAGTGTCACTAACACAGAATCCAATTTCTTTTCTTTGCAGATATTTAAGGCAACCATGCATTCCCAAAGATAGGGACAGCAATCGACAAGGAAAAGGAGCAATTTATTTATGAGTCTTCTCTCCCGCAAGTCAGTAAATGAAACCTATCCAAAAAAGAACTATGTTTTATGGCTTATGGCCCTGTAAATTAAGCTTAGCAGAATTCTTACAGGAACAAAACCTTCTGAATTAGGGGCTGGTCAAGGGGAACCCATTGGTAGCATTTCCCATAGCCTGATGTGATGTGCTTTAAGCAGTACCTTTCTAGGCAGGACACAATGGATATAAAAGGAAACACTGCACCAAGGATGGTGTTTATTAGATGACAGAGCCTTGACTCAGTAGTGGCAGGACTGGTTTTGGTGATTTTTTTTCCCCTGTGGTCGAATGGAGCCAGGGCCTCACTCACACATGCTAAGCACATGCCTTACTACTGAGCCACACCCCCAGCAATGGCTCTTTTAGAACTCCACTGGGTAGGTGGTCGAGAGTAGGCTATGTGGCAAATAATCATGCTGCAGGTTTTAGAATCAGATTTAGAAGATACTAACTATGTGCTTGTAGATGAACTACTTCTGCCTCAGTTTCCTCCTCCATAGGGTGGGAATAATATATATTCCTGCCTCATAAGGTGGTTGTGAGATGTGAATGAAATCAACATTGTCCAGAATTTAGCACAGTATTCAATAAATAATTCAATTTAATTAGCTACTATTATTATGATTATGTGGGCCTTACCCCATCACTGTTCAGAGATAATTTAGTGAGTAGGTTGGATAATCGACTTGAGAGCTAGTACTATCATCCACACAACAAACTCTCGATTTCTAGTTCTTTGTAAAATTGGAACAATGCAAACAGCATGAACTGTACTTATAGATAGTTGGACCAACTTCAAATTTCAGATCTGCCACTTAAAAATTACCTGCTCTCATCTCATCCATAAAATGGGTACAATAAAGCTTTATTTGCAGGATTGGCATAAAGACGAGTCATATATTTTATGTGGGATGCCCCAAACATATCAGGTACTTACTAAAAGCTATTTCCATACTCACTCTTTCCCTCTCTTCAGATCCATCTAAGGGGAAATCTTCCTCTATTCTTAAACAACACATGCAATTTGTTAGTATTATTACACCTACAGATAAAATCTTTACAAATCTCAAGACAACACTCATATTCTCTTCTGCATAACTTCTTCATCAGCACTTTTCCTAGGGAAAAAAACCAGCATATATCTTTGCCTTACTTTTAGGGCTGATTTCTAACCTTTATTCAAAACAGCAATTTTGTGCTTAATAAATGGTTCCACCTGTCCTTCACAGAATGGTCACCTTCTCCCCCAGTGGTTCAACTATTTAGTACCTTTCAGGCACATTCTCCAGCTCAAACCAATGCAATACCCACAAAGATTTCTCCATAACATGGCAGCTTAAAAGTCTGGAATTGTTAAGTTTGCCTAGTACACTGACAAGATGTCTCCAACTTGAAAAGCCAATGCTGCCATCCCTTAAAATGAATTTTTCCAAATGCTCAATAACATTTAGTTCCCATTTGCTTACTTGGAGTCTCCATAAGTAGTGTAGCCTCATATGCAATGATGGCAGAACAGGAGAAGAACTTCTGGATCCAGAACTGTCCTGGATCAGAATGCTACAATACCTCCATCCCACATTAGGAATCGACATGACTAACCCCTAAATAAAGCCATGACCAAAGACAGCCCGTACCAAAAATGAAATTGAGCAAGGGCTTCTTCTCCAACAAAACCAGTTATCTGGAAATCCTTATTCAAAATCTTCACCTGAACAATTGGGGTTAGAAATCTGAGGCTAGAAATGGCTGAGATACTTCTGATGAAAATCTCAGGACTCCAGGTGCAGGTAGAAGCTATACCCTTCCTCAAAAACTCTCTGACTTCCCTCCCAACAAAATCACCAGCAGGTGTTTGAGCACTTTCCAGCGTGGCTTCACTTCACCATCACAGTCATTCCTCTAAGGACTTCCCAGCTGCACCTTACCACTCCCCAGACATAGTGTACTGTCCACTTGGTTGTATTCTTCATCTTTGGCTAGTTTCATGAAAGTCCTTTCTATTCTTTAACAACTGAGCTCCTCCTCATCCTGCAAAATCAGCTCCAAAGTCACTTAGCTACGAAGTCAACTTCCCTAAACTATCCAACAAAATAGCTAGTTCATATATCTCATCCCATTCCTGCTTAAAGCATCTCATGACTTGCTACTGAACTTAGGCTAAAGACCACAATCCAGCTTGACTTACAAGCTCCCAGTGATCTGGTCCCAGCCTCTGTACAGTTTTCCTTGCTCTGTCAGATTCCAAGCCTCCCTAACCTCTTTTATTTACTAATGGGCACAAAGCTACACCTCACCACAGAGCCTTTATACATGCTATTCCTTATGCCTGGAGTTCCTTTCCCATCCTAACCTTGTTTTACCTCATAAACCCCTATTTTTCTTCCTAAAGGTGTCAGCTCCGGCATTATTCCCTCATGGAAGCCTTGCATGAATCTCTATGTCAAGGTCAAATTGCCCCTATAATATTTTCTCACAGTACTATATCTCCCATCCTTATAGTTCATTTGTAATTTTATATTTGTGTGTGTGTGTATATGATGATTTGACATAATTAATAGACATTACACTTGGCAGGAATCCTGTCTACATGTGTTCAATAATGTATCCATGCAGGCTCATTTTTCTATATAGCTTCAGTATCAGAGTTTAGCTGTAACAATATAGGGGCTGTACTTCTGTATCACTTCGTCTTTATTGCTCATATTATAATTTGTCTGGATGCTCTGGACAGAAAGCCCCTGCATATCAGGGGCTGCTTGTTATTTTATTTTCTCTCTCTCATTGCCCTACACCTGGGTCCTAACATAGTGCATGGCACCAATAGGTGTCCACTAAATACCCACTGAAATGCAAGCAGCTTGAGCTGCCTGGCATGCACACCGCTTGTTCAATTTGGGTAACTGTGAAAGTCACATCCGCCATCCATAGATAACCTGGGATTTATAGCAGCATCCATGGCAGGTTTCAAGGACTTTGTAGGCCAGAAAGGGAAGGAGGAAGTACAGAGAAGCTACGGTTCCCCAGAGCAAGGAGACCAAGTAAAACCAGCTTCTTGCTGATGAAGCAGCATACCAAGTGCCTCAGACCAGCTGCAGAAGCCCAGGAGGTTCACGGGAGTGCCTGAGTCCCCATCCAATTACCAATTGTAGAGTGAACTCTGCCAGTCAGGGAGTTTATTCTGGATGTGATTCATACAGTTCACAGAGAACAAAACCCATTTTGTGGTTTAGGATTGCCTGTCTTCCCCCATTGAAATGCACATACACATATACACACAAAATGTTGTTTCTAATTTCATGACACAAGTCATACCAATTGACCCTGCACCCCTTTCCCAATGGCCTAAATGCAATCCAGGTTGAGAAGTCCCAGTTTAATGTACAAAGAAGAAAAAAATTAAAAAAAAACAAGATATTTAGAATATTCAGGGGATCATTCTTATGTCTGCGTGAAAAGGAGTCAAGGTTTCAAGGCAAACCTTCCAAGCCACACTTACAAATCCCTAAGAGAACAGCTAGTCCCACCACCACCTGCTGGGTAACAGGTCTTGGCCCTATCTCAGCCTCCAGATCCCAGGCGTGCCCACCCCAAGCACTCTTGCTGCATCTTTAACAAATTTCTAAAGCATGGCTTCATTCTGTAAGTAGAGGGAGTGAACCAAACCTTAAGCCTTTTCTTTCTAATTCATCCTGTATTCTGCTATAAGAATCTTAAGTATTTTCTTAAAAGCATGTATTAATTCAAAAGTATTCTCCATTATTTAGCTATCATAGAGTCCTGACATTTTAGCTCAAATATTCTGGTCCTGGCACATTTTGAATAGACAAACAAGGACAGGCAGCTTCTAAATCAGTCAATATAAATGGGATTATATGTTTATTTATTTTGGTGCTGGGGATTGAAGCCAGGGCCTCTCATATGCTAAACACATGCTCTACCACTGAGCCACAAATGCACTAGCTAAATTTTCTACCTCAACAAAGCCTCTTCCCAAGTAACCATGTTACGTTTAAGCAAAGTGCTTTCCTATCCAGTAACTTTTAACTTTCACAACCCTATGTGAGGTCCTCTGTTCGTCTCATTTTACTGATGAGAAAACCAAGACTAGATAACATAGCAAACAAAGTGAACCAGTTGAATGGGAGGATTTTGAACTTGGATCAAGACAGGTCCCTCTGACTCTCACTCCCCTGCTTTTTTTGTTTTACCTTTATTCTTTAAAATACTAAAGGATGAAATATGAAAAGAGTGTGCTACAGCCAAACATGTTTAGGAAATGCTGATAGCTTTTGTGCACAACTTCTCAGAGACCTCAGTGTGTCAGTGGGCACCCCAGACCTTTGTGACATCTAGTTCAGGGTTCTTTTGGAAGTATCTCAGGGAAACAGTGGCCCTCAGAACCTATCGCTGGGATTGCTCTGCCCCATGCTACCTTGTTCTAGCAGTTCTGTCCACTCAAAATGCCCCTCCTGTTGGAGATATTTCCTCTCTCCATAGTGGCTGTAACTGGGCCTTGGGAACCATTTACAGGTAAAGTACCCTCTTTCTGGCAGGAACAGATTCGACCCCCCGGGCTGCTCTGATCTTCAGGGAGGTTCCACCAAGCTCCCTCAGGCTCAGGGAAGGCAGCCAGTTGCAACTGAAGGTCCAACCAAAGCCAAGAACAGGCGTTTTTCTGGCAGTAGGATTTATTTGTGGGCTCAGGAGATAGACAGGGCATGGAGATCCTGGCTCTTGCAAATTTCGCAGTGAAGGCAGTCCCCTGACTTAGACAGTCACAGTATTAGATGCTAACTAGAGAAACACCAAACTGCTCAGCAAGAAAGACATTTGGCATCCAATGAAGACAATGAAGTTCTTTTTTATAGAAAGTGAGGACAACAATACTAATAAGATTTTTGAAAACAAACAAACAAAAGAGCTGTTCTCTCTTGGGCTTATCCAGACTGACAAAAACAAAGGTTTAGCAGAGAACTATGTGTCTGAAGCCAAAGGTGGGACATATTTATGCCTTATTTTTTTTCCAGGTGCCCAAGGTCATCTAGAAGATGATATTTTTTTATCCTCAAATACCAATATTTTCAGTATTCTAAGAGTTTTTGTGAGTACAATGAGACAGAATATTTGAAATTAGGGCTGCCCCAGAAAACTTGGGTCACGTGATTATCTTCATTAAACTAAATCACTTCAAATCAGGTGGGTATACACCTGGATTGCTCAATGAACTAGTTGATTAAATCTCAAAGACTGCCAAATTGTGAATGTAGCTATGAAGGTGGGTGAAGGGAAAATAGCCAGGAATGAATTAATTTCTAGACCAGATCAGGGAGGGGCAAGCAAAGCCACCCAGGGGGAGAGCCTCAGGCTTGAGGGTGGGTGGCAGACCCAGCACCCAGAACCCAAGGGAGCAGAGAAGGGTCAAAGAAACAGGGAATCTGAAGGGAGACGAGAAGGGCCTAGCAACACACAAGGGCCAGAAGTCAAGCTAAGGGAAGGGTCCGCCATCAGGCCAAGGGTCCACAGCAATCAGGGAGCCCAGCAGTGAGAAAGGAGACCTGGGAGACAAGGCCACAGGCCCCTCAGAGACCTCCTAAGGGGAGCTTGTTTCATCTCCAAAATTAAGCAGATTGAAATCATGGAAAGAGATCAGCTCTGAAGCCTGGCTTTGTCCCTCACCACTCTGTGATCTTGGAAGAGTCACTGATTTCAGGGTAACCACATACCTCCAATCGACAGAGGAAGTTACGGCTTATATCTGTTGATGTTTTTAAAAAAGCAACAATTTCATTATTAATAAGAATCTTCTAGTAGTATTATTTAACAAGTCCAAATAATAAAACCAATTTTCAGGTAGTAAGTACTCACTATTTGTATTTTTAGCACCCCATTTACCTTCAAAAGGCTCCCAGATTGGGTAACTTCATCTCTAAGCTCCCGTTTGCCCATCTGGAAATAAGAAAATTGATTATTTTACAAGTTTTTTTTTTTAATTTTTTTAATGGCTCACATGTATATGTCAAGAAACTAGCAGAATACTAATAATTCTTTTTTTTTCATATAAATTCCCTTCTTTGGCTTTCTTTAAAAACTGTGTTTAGAGGAAGGAGACAGATGTGGTCTCAGCGGGAAGAGGGGTTCAGGAACTGGCTCTAAGTCCCTCCCTAAGCCACACATTCCCCAAGCCCACTGCTGTTCTGACCAAAGCTTCTACTTAAGGAGATAAAAAAGTTCCCTGAGGGCAGAGATGGAAAAGCAGCCAGCCCTTCTAACAAGTTCACCTAATCCTGAGCCCAAGTTCACTTAATCCCACACCAGGTCTCTGACACTTCCCTGGTTCCTGTCCTTCCATATGCTATAAACAGCCTCATTTCAGATGACAGCCTGCACTCTGAACCTTACCTGACTTCCAAAACCATGTGATCCTTTTTTCAGCATTTGGATGTAACTCTCTTCAAAGCAGTAACAATAGGTGTGACCCTGACTAGTCCTGGGGTTACCAGGAAGAGGAAAGCCTGGTTGGTCCCCTGGAAACAGCTTGCCTTCCTCTGACATTGGTGGAGCTGTCTTTAGCCCACATCCAGCCTCTGACATTAGGAAGGACAGAGGGAAATCAACACAGGGTTGCCATTTACGCACTAGGGACTCCTGTGGGTACATTTTGCCCATCAGCTCAGAGGCTTCAAAGTCAGGTGGTTGTCAACATGATGGCCTTGGATTTGATTCAGGACAACAGGCTGAAGGCACAGGACACAGTCTTATTGGGACGGGGCATTTTGTTAAAATTATTTCTTTATAATATTGCAGGAACAGCTAAATTTAAAATCTTTGAGCATCCCAGATGACAGGAGAGAAACCCATTCGCTACTCTTTGAAATTGGCAGTAAATGTCCCAGTATGTGTGCCCCCTTGTGTATGGTAGAATCTCTGTGGACTGGGCAGATTAAATTATCAGAAGATTCCTCGTAAACTGTTCTGGAAACATTGTCCTTGGGAGCCTCACAAAGCGATTATTTGGGTAATAGGACAGGGGTCTGGGCTGGTCCCTAAAGAGGGGAGTTTCCTTTCACACTGAACCTTGTCCCTGTCCAGAGGGTTATTTTAGAACAAGTGAGGAAACACTGCTGAGAGGACGGCATGACCCAGTCATCGCTTAGAAAAAGCAAAACATGGGAGAGAAAGCTCCAGGTTCAGGCTGGGCAGGGCAGGGGCAGGAGGTTCCCCACATGCACGCCAGGCCTTCAGCACTGTGGGCTAGCCTGCAGGCTCTGGTAGCTCATGGCTGCAATCAGAGATGGCAGAGTGCTCCAGGCAGAGGAATCCTGTGGAAGTTGCAGAGTTTGGTGTATTCAATGAACAAGAGAGAGTCTTCCTTTGCTGGAACTACCTTTTGCTTTGAAATCTCCACATCAATCTCTACCTTCCTAGTCCCTGTCTCCCTGGCTGTAGTTCTATTTCTCTGAATGTCTGCGTTAGCCTAAGCAAGTGAGAAGCATTTTAGATGTCTCTCTTCCTTTGACTGGTGGAATCTGGGTTTATTTTGCTCTCCATATGTGAACCTATGAAGCCACATCTCCCCTACTCCAGCTGGATTGGCCCAGTCTATACAATTAGACTGTTTCTTCCAGGAACTCCATCCCATTTCCCTAGGACAAACATTTGGTTTTGTCTTGGCCAGGTCTCAGGACCCTAAGTCCTATCCCTATAGCAACAAACTAGGGTCCTGTTTACCCAGGCAAGTACGCAGACTCAAATGTCACTACTGCCAGGAAATTCCAGGAGGCACATGCTAACCTCAGTTCAGACTTTCTAATACCCATGCAACCCAAATCAAGCCCAAGTGTCCATATGTCCTTGGACACCATGACTTGGAATTCAATGCCTCCTTGAAGCCAGCCATATAGCTAGGACAGTCCCCTGGTATAGTTTACACTACCTAGCTTGACCCATCAACAGCCCTGCACCTAGTCCCCAAATATCTCACCCATTTCATCACTTACTGTCTCCCCTTGGCTTCCATATCCCTTGAAATAGAACAACTGCAGTTTCTTCAGCACGCCACACTATTTTTTTTTTCTGTTTCTACCACCCTTTTCTCTGCCTCAGCTTACATGAAGACTTTTCACCTTGTCTTTGGTTCCCCCTCCACCAAAATGGCCTCCCCTTCCCTGCTGGCTGCAGCAAACCACAGAGTAGGATCACAGTCCCTGGAATATTCACCTGTGTCCCTGTGGTCTCGCTGGTGCTGGTCTCTCCCACTGAATTGTGCGCTCTAGAAGGCAGGCACTTGCCAGCTTCATCTCTCTTTCCCTAACACCTGGCACAATGTCAGTGCTCAATACAGACGCTCCCCGACTTACACCCCAATAAACACATCAGCAAGTTGAAAATGTCCTAAGTCAAAAATGCATTTAATTCACCTGTCCTACCAAACATCATAGCTCAGCTTCTCTTAGTTTAAGTGCTCTCAGAACACTCACATTAGCCTACAGCAGGACAAAATAGCACAAAGCCTATGTTATAATAAAGTGTTGAATGTCTCATACAATTTATTGAATACAGTACACTGTGGGGCATCATTTGTTTTTCCTCCTGATCGCATGACTGACTGGGAGCTATGTCTCTCTGCTGCTGCCAGCATCACAAAAGAGTGTCCCCACATGCCACTAATCCAGGAAAAGAACAAAATTCTAAACTTATGGCTTCTACTGGATGTGTATCACTTTTGCACCAACATAATGTCAAAAAAATCCCAAGTGAATCATCACAAGTCAAAGACCATCCATGCTGAATTTCTTCCTTCATCTCTTTTCACTGTTTCTTTGTAGGTAATTTGGAGTGAAGTGAGTAATCTAGACATACATTCAGGATAGGGATTTGAGTCAACACTGATAAGAACACAAACCACAGCAAAAGAAAAGTCATAGGACAAAAACCTCAGGATCAGGCCATAGGAAAACAAATCCAGGCCACTGCTAAGGAATAAAATGCTGTTTCTGCAGCAAGCACCTGCCCTGGATGATTGTGTCTCTGTTCCTATCAGGCAGAAGCCAACCTCATGTTTATCTGGTCACAGGCCTGCACACCTGTCTTCAGTTAGAGGGCATGCACACCTGTCTTCAGTTGGAGGGCATGTGGAGCAGAACTCCATCTTGGCTTCATTGTCACCCCCTGGGCTGTGCTCACATGCCTTCGTGGCAACTGGGGCCATTTGAGACCCCTGGTCTGGTGAACAGGCCAAGGATTTCCATGCTGACCATATCATGGGGAATTCAAAAAGGCCTCACTCCAGACCAATGTTGCAGGCACAGGGAACAGCATTACTAATCAGATGAACAGCAGAGGTCAGAAAAGGCTGACTTAGAAGGATACTTTCCTGAATCATATTTCCCTGCCCACTGGACTTGACTATCCAGTCCTAACTCAGTGGAGCTGAGACAAACAAAAGACTGCTGGTGGAAAATGGATCCTGGCTGAGGCCAGGGAGGTCTGTGCTCTGGGAATCTAAGATGCAAAAGAAATATGCAGAAGAGCTCTCATCAAGGGCCCTAAATTCTCATAAGATCTGATCTCTCTTCTTGCACAAGAAAAAAACACAGCATTTCTCCATGACAGAGAATGCCACAGAACTGGTTTACACTCACACCTGGGAACTCAGATGCCTATGAGTGCTTATATGTGTGTGTGGCATTGATTATAAAGAAAGAAGTCAAAGGATCATTTGTTTTTATCAATGCTTCTAATTTTTTTTGTGAAATAATTCCCTAATATTCCTAGTGTCCCGAGAAATGGGGTTTTGTTTCCATAAGTCTAAAGGTTTGGCGTGGTCCTCTTATGGGCCTCTCTGCCAAGAGGTATCCACACAGCACAGCCCCTGAGCAATCTCCAGCCACTCCTTCTATAGAAACAATATCACAGCTTCCTACTCATCACCCCGCCTATTGAGCTGCCCCAGGTTGGCTTATTCACCAGAGCCAGTCACAGCCCTGAGAGCTTCCAGAATTTCTCCACAATAACACACTTCGGGGTCCCCAGCCTCTCCTCTGTTCAGCAGCCCACTGCTGTGCCAAAGGCATCAGCGGGTAATTTCAGACTCTATGCTGAAGAGAAGAAAAGTGCCAAGTTCAAGCGAGCATTATGATTATGATTATTGCTGCTTCTGCAGCAAAATGATCCCCGTGCGAGGGTCAGTTCATATTCAGCATCTCTGTGGTGTGTCTTCCTCCTATCAAAGACTGCCTCTTTGATCTCATGAAGAAAAGAACTGGAGGAGGCGGAGCTGAATTTAAATGGAGAGAAAATTAATGAAGTCATTTTTGCAAGGAGTAAGAAGTCTTACTCCTTACTATTTCCCATCTCCCATCCTGTCCGTTGGTTTACCCTTTGTGCAAACTGCAGGGCCTTGCAACAGCCACTTCAACTTTCTCTTCTTGACTTCTTATCTATTAAATAATGAGTGAATATTAGTTATCAATACCTAGTGGGTATTGATTGTGTGAACATACTACAGATGTAACAAGACAACATCTCAGAACCGAGGACATCCTGAAGACACAGGTAAAGTAGTCAAAAATACACTTCACCATCACCAACATTATCATATGCCCATCTTTGCAGTAGCACATAAATCATGTTTTTATTCAAGTGGAAGCAATCATGTGTTAATGAACAAGAACCTATTGAACTGATCACTAGGGATGGAGACATGAGAGTTTCACAAAGCCTTTCCTGAGTTCTCTGTATACTGACAAATAATTACCATGGAAAGAAATCAGTGGCAGGGGAACATGAAGGAGAGTATGGTTAATCCTGTCAGGGAATTCAGGGCAGAATTTGCAGAGAAGGTAGAAGCTGAGCTGTCTCTTGAAGGTGGAAAAGATGAAATTTTTATTTAGGTTAAAATATTCACTAAAGAATTAAAGAACACTAAAGGAATATTTAAGATGGAAGAGATCCGTAGGGTCATGAAAGAATTAGAAAATTGAGATCAAGGTTTAAAACCACCAGTGTTTTATGCCAATAGTGATAGAAGAATGCCAGAAAATGGATTGTGGAATTATCAGCTGAGGGTACCAGCACCCACCTTCTGAGGGAGATGTAGAAGGGCTCAGGCAGCCAGGGCAAGATGACAAGTGAGGAGGTCGGGGGAAGGGCCAGAACAAAGGAGCATGAAGAGGTCTTCTGATGAGGCCAACTTCCTGCTTGAGGAATGTGCTCATGGACACAAGTGGGGGACCCAACTAGTCAGACACTTCCATATTCATGCTCCTAAGCAGGAGATCCAATCTAAAAACAAAAACAGATGCATGGACACGGGGGGGGCACCAATCAATAATAGTGAGGAGTGCATGGACAGGGGAGGAGAAAAGCAGAGGAGGAAATTTCAGAGACCATGAAAAGAACAGGTCAAAACTCCCCCACTGAATTCCCAGCTCTGGGTCCCCTTGTCTTTGAAATCTATCTCTTGCCTTTGCAAAAAACCTATTTCTTGCTTGCTATCTCTGTGTCCTGTTCATCAATTCTTTGCTGAACAGAGACAACAAACCCAGCATCCCTAGACAATAACACTTCTTCACCTTCTGCAGGGCACTAGGCTCAGCTATCAGTGACTAAAATACTACAGTACAATTTCAAAGCACCAGGCACCCTTTGTAGGGCAGACATTTGTATCACTTGCTCCTTTGGGACCCTGCCTTCCATCAATATCAAAAGCATTTACAAAAGGCACAAATTTATCCCAGCACAAATCATCACATTTGTCAAACAAATCCAAGTTTATTAGGATTGCTGTTGGAAATAATTTTATAATTATGTAAATGAATAAAATCTGTTTTTAATTAATCTCTAAGATTTACTTGCATTATAACAGTAAATTCTGTTTTTATCTTGTTATGGAGTTGCCATTCCCACAACCACCATGAAGGGGAACATTTAATGTTAGATAATGACTGAACCAATTCATCCAAAAAAGTCAATGGTCTAGGGGCAATTCTAGGAGCTCCATGGAATGTAACCAAACTCCCAACTCAGAAAGAGCAACTTAGAGTAGTTAGAATTAGTGGGAGGGTGATTCAATTTCAGTTCAACCAACTGCAGCTGGAATTGCTCTGCTTCAGGAGGTCTTCTGTGACCCAGCACTCCAATCCTCTCTCTCTCTCTCTCTCTCTCTCTCTCTCTCTCTCTCTCTCTCATTCTCTATAATAGTGTCATATAGTTCCTATATTACATATATACCTTGATATTTCACATTTCCTTTGCTCTCCTTTCCATCTTGCATCTCAGCCCATCTGTAACTGTTTTTCTTCTTTCAAGCATATTTATTTTAGAAAGTCCCCAAGTGAAGGTCTGTTGGCAGTGCAATTTGCCTATTTTAGTTTTCTTTTGTTCATCTAATTTCTTAAAATTATTGTTTTCCCCTCATCTCCTCAGTTAGTAATCTTAGATTGATAGTTATGACCTTTGCAAGGCACTGATGAAACCATCCCTTCATCTACAGACTTGCAACACCACTGTTGGAAGCCTCCCTCAGTCTAATTGATAGTCCGATGGAGGTCATCTGTACCTTCACCCTGGCTGTTTTTAGAATCTTCTCTTCGTCTCTGACCTGAAGTTTTCTTCTGATGTGTTTTGGTGTCAATACTTTTTATTTATCCTACATGAAGTTCATAAACATCCTGAATCAAGGAATTTATGTCTTAGAAACTATTTATCCTTTATTTTTTCTATAGTTCTACTAAGACTTCACTTTTGCTTCATTGTAGCACCCCTCCCCTGTACCCATTTCTCTCTTTCTTTTTTCTGCAGTGCTGGGGACCAAACCAAGAACCAAACATATGCCAGGAACCCACTCTACCACTGCCACACCCTAATGAGCCAGCCAGCCTCATTGTCTCTGTCATTTTCATCTCTATGCCAAATTAGGGGTATTTCTTTAGGTTCCAGTTCACTAAATTTCTCTTTGGCTGTATCTAATTCAGTCTTGGTAGTCAAAGAAACTGGAAGATAGAACCATTAAAGTTTTTATTCTTTTGTGTTATTAATCACAGATAATACAAGCATAAAGTCTTAAGCATATGCAGGATGACATTACAGGTTTGCCACCATCCAAATGTTCAAGATACACAACATGTCCAGCACCCCAGAGGCCTACCTCTCAACTTTTCTCAATCAATACCCTGCCATATGAGGTTACCACTTTTCTGACCACCATCAACATAGATTAGCCTTGTCTGTTTTCATATTTTCTATACATAGAACCACATGATATGCATGCTCTGTATATGACTTCTTTTGCTTCATGACTGTGAAGTTCATGCATCATATTGCATTAGCAGTAATTTGCTCTTTCTGGCTACATTATAATACTCCATTGTGTGAACATACTACAATTTATTTTTCCTTTGTTATTAATGGATTCTGCTTTCATTGACTTTTTCACTTTGATTACTATTATTTATTTCGAAACAGTCCATGTAGCACTTCATCAAGTAGTCCAAGTTGTTTTTGATAGGCTTTTGTTCCTGGTCGTATTTTTATTTTTCTCTTTTCTTTCTTTAAATGTACTAGACATGTTAAATACCTGGGGTCATTGTGTGCTGTTCCTGGCTGTGTTTTGACTCTCACTCATGATGTCTCATTTCCTCATACACTTTGTGATTTCTGTCTATTTCACATTCACTGGGGACTAAGTCTACAGGCATTTTTGCAATATGGATTGCATGTGGGTTCTCCCAGAGATATGTGCTTAATACTGCTGGTTCTGCTTGAAATTGAAATTCTTAGCTTATATTTACTCAGACCATGCAAACACTGAACACAGGCCCCAAAATCTTGTAAAAGCTGGTGCATTGTACCATTTTCCACCCATCAGGAGCCAGTTTGAATCAAGAAAGGGTCTTCATCATCTGCCTCCATGGAGTAGATATTTTTTCTAGTTTACCTTTTCCTTCCAACATCCTTTTAAGTCAGGATGTTGCCTATCACTTCAACTAGGGATCTACAACTAGCATTTCTCCCCACATAGGTATCTTTATCTGTCTCCTTTACCCATGGGCAGGCACATGTGAAGGCAGAGCTCCTGGAAATTATTGGTAGCTAAAAATAAAGGAGTCAGAAATTTTCATTCTTACCTCTGTGAATTCTGTTCCTTTTCCTTTCTTAACTTTAGAGAATTTCCCTTACTTTCCAGTATGTTTATCATTTTATTTTAAAATTATCAGATATTCACTATTATGTTAAGACTCTTTACAGAGCTTATATATGGTCACACATATTTAGGTAGTTAA
The DNA here is from genome assembly GCF_001458135.2 of Marmota marmota marmota. NCBI lineage: Eukaryota > Metazoa > Chordata > Mammalia > Rodentia > Sciuridae > Marmota > Marmota marmota. Next base: position 19,266,768 of record NW_026000229.1, on the reverse strand, counting down.
GAGACTAACCTAGCAGACATAGTAGCCTGTGAAACCTTTGCAATCTTAAGCTTCAACAAGTCAGATGAGATGTCTTCCAGTGTGTTGTTTCCAAATACCACTTAAGCGTCACCTCTTTGAACTCTGCCCTCTTCTCTCTTTTAGGCACTTCCTGGTGCCTTTATCACATGGCAATATTTTAGTTCACAGACCTGACCCTTTCAGTGAAATTCACCTGGTTCTAAGCTCTCAGAGGTCAGAACTGTGTGTATGCTGGCACAGAGCTCGGCATATAAGGGGCTTCACAAATGCCTACTAGAATAAACCTCAGCATCATTTCCCCAGGGCACTGAATCCTAGAATCCTGAAACCCTCAATTAAAAGTTTTTGTGGAAAATGTTAGACAACCGCATATATAAAAGAGACCTCTGCATCCAAGGTCTGTGGAATCAAAACTGAAGTCATGGGGCTGGGGTAGTGGTTCAGTGGTAGAGTACTCACTTAGCACATGAAGTGCTGGGTTCGATCCTCAGCACCACATAAATATAAATAAATAAGAGTACTGTGTCCATCTACAATCTAAAAAAGATATTTAAAAAAAAAACTTGAAGTCACAAAAGGTCAAAATCCCAAACTTGATGACACACAGCAGCAGCAATGGATGAGCCAGGCTGAGCCTAACAGACATCATCATTTCATCTCCTTGAAGTCAACTGCTATATTTTTGCCCTGAGCCCTAGGTTTCAAAGGTATGAAATTATTACCAAACTATTTATTAAGATATTTACAAAGAGGTAAAGAATTTTCCATGTTTTCCTGGATTTTATTATAATACTGGCATTTATATTGAAATTGCAGAAGGAAAAGAAGACTTTTAAGAAATGATTTTCACCAGACTCTTCATTGTCTTTCCCCAGGACAGCCAGCAATGAGTGATAGGTCACAACATTATGTGCCTGTGACTTGATCCCAGATACCAAGGTCCTTCAATACCCTGCAGAATTTTCTTTCTTCATGAAATAAAATGGAACATAAAATAAAATTAAACTACAGAAACCATTGATATGATAAGTAAATTGAATGTAAGTCTAAAGCTTCTTACCCCAGCAAGTCTGTGGTCTGATTTCAAGGATAAGCAAGATCAACTTGGTACCCTTTTAGAATGAGAGTGATGAGAGACAGTTGTAGATACCTGGACTGAGATGTGAATAAATTGCAAGGGATATAGCACTATTGCTACAGGTCATGCCAGCTCAGGGCACAGTGAAGGCAGAAGGTAAAATAAACCAGTCATTACAGAGCTCAGGCCTTACCAGCTACTAGAATGTTGTCTTTGGCAAGTCCCTACTTCAGAAGAAGGGCTAGGTACAGGAGGCAGGAAGCAGACAGCATGGGAGTGTATGGTTCCTGGTATATCACATCATCTTCTAGTTTCCACGTCAAGAGGATGTGTAGTTGCCCCCGAGTCAGCTGGGCACCAAATGCCTCTCCACAGAAGATAACTTTCTCCAGCACCTTTTCAAGCCTGTGCTAGTTCACAGCCATTGTGACTGACTTCCCAATGCTTGCATGGTAAGTTTTCATGGTGGAACACACCCACGTTTTTTTTATGCATCCTGTATCTACCTTTGGCACTCACATGCTGAGTCTGGGATTGGCCACTGTCTAACTTTAGCCACTGTGACAAGAGCAAACATAAAAAATGCAGAGACTTAAAGGTGTACTTACACACTGTAGTTTGTCCTCTTGCTTGTAGTTCTTGGAACCCTTCTAACACTATAAGAGCAAGTCCAGGTTAGCTTCCTAGAAAATGAGAGCCCAAAGGAGTGAAAATGAGTCACCTCAGCTGAACAGCCCACCAAACCAACAAGCCCCAGCAGATCTGGCAGCTGACCAAACACAAGGCCAAAAGACCAGCCAAGACCAAAAGAAGAATTACAGAGCTAAGCCCAGCCCAGTACTCCATCCCACACAATCATGAGCTAAATAAATGGTTATGGTTTAAGTCACTAAGTATTGGGGTGATTTCTTAAAGCTAACTTATACAGCCTTTCACAAAGATGTGGAAAAGTAAAATTTGTTCATGGAATGGCTGGTAAAAGAGTTAAGAGTCTGCATAAAATGAGACCATAGACCTTAAACAAGAGTTTATAGACCCTTTAAGAGGCATAAACCCAACAGTTTGGTTCTCATTTCCTTGGTATAATTTGAAGAGGTTGTTACAGAGCCCATTTGTTCCAAATCTCTCTCTCTCTCCAGTGAACCAGGGTATCAACCTCCTACCTATGTCCAATCATGCTGAGATTTCCCAGCAATGTCAAGTAAAGAAACCAGTCTGTTAAGAACTCCAAAATCAAATGCTAGAATCAATATCAGAATCCTGTTTCATCCTTTATATTTCAAGGAGATAATAACACCTACTTCTCAGAGCCATTTGTTTTTAAAGATTTACATAATACATGTGTAAGGTTTGGTACAATGTTTAATACATACAAAAAATATTAGCTTATCTGATTAGGTTGAAGTTAAATTCAAAATAACTGGCTACCATTTACTGAGTACTTATCTTATGAAAGACACTATGATAAATGCCTCCATGTACACTACCCAATTTAGTCTTCATAATTATCATTGTGAATTAGTGGTTATGCACACACACATCTTAGAAAAGAGGAAATGAGGCACAAAGAAATTAAATAACTTGCCTAGTGTCGCAAATCTCTCAGCTCCAAACCTCATGCTGCCTCTCATCCCATCCTTACCTAGAGGTTAAATTCTAATCTGTAAGCACTGGGAGTTAGAGTATTGTTCTCTGGAGTAGTGATGATAACACCTTTTTAAAATGTGGCCCCATACTGCACTTTCGGCATATTGAGAGGTTCTCAGGACTGCATCTGTGCAGGGTACTCTGCCTAGAATATCTCACCCCTCCCACCAGTCCTCTCCTGTGTTGCATTTGAAATCCTCATCTTCTTAGGCCCAGGTCAGAAGGCCCTCCTGTTGAAGTGTTCTTAGGTTTTCCTAGGATAAAGGTTATGACCCCTGGAGTCAGATTACTTCTGTTGGAATCACAACTTGGCCACCTACTAATTATTATATGAACTTGGGCAAGAAACAATCTCTAAACCTTGATTTCCTCACCCATAGAGTGTGGGAAATGACGCCATTTTGCAGGGATACATGGAGGGAGGAAGGAGGGAGAAAGGGAGAGAATGCCAAGCACAATGCCTTCAAATGACTTACCATGCAATATTATCTATTATTTTTTTAAATCCACAACTGGGTTCCCATAGCACTTTTATTTTGCATATTTATATGTACTGTATTTAATCATATACTTCTCTTGTGCTCCCTTACGAGACTGCAATCCTTGAGGTCAGAGTCCATGTTTCTTGGTCTCTCTTTTCCTTACCTAGGCCCACAGGAAGCACTTGCTACATGTTTCTTAAAACTTGTTTAATTAAAATGTGTTTAATCCAATCATGAGTCTTTAGCTTAGATATTTAACTTCTAGGACAGAACTTCAGTCTTCTCAGCCATCAATCAAACTTGAATGTACTGGACTATACCAGTAATTTTCAAAGATTGCTGTTTAGTGTTTTACAGTGACATGCTTTTCTCAAACAAATTTCTACATATATACTGAAACACAAAACACATTACCTGCAGAGCTGATGCAGTTGGAGGGACTGTGAAAAGCAGATCCTAGCCCCTCATTATCCCTTTAAAAATCTTCCCAGGCACCTCCAAGAATGCCTGGAGTATCCGAGCACCTAGCTGCACATGCCCTCTTGTATTTCAGAATTCTCCTTAAAGGAGGGACCAGTTCCCTTGACTCCCTAACTCTCAGCTGAAACCAATTCCAAGCATTTACTGGTAAAGGATGAAGAAAGACATACTTAAAGGGAAAAAGAAGCTCCCCAAATCCCTAGAAAAGTCTGCAGGGAAGAAAGAGGAGTAATGTTCACTTGAAAGTCCTAATTGGACATGTTTTGGGGACAGTGGTTTCTTGAATTCAACCTTCTTGAATTGTCCCTCAAATATACATATAGGAGACTAGTAGTGGTCCCTGTTATATAATGTAGACCCAAAGTCTTGCATGGGACAACTAGAGTATTAAGTACCAGCAGGAATTGATAAATGTTATAGTAATGAGGATACAAGAGATATTTGAAAAAGCCAAACAGTAATGTTCAGGCTGAGACTCCACTCTCCTTCAAAAGTGGCAAAAATGGCATCAATGACTAGCTCATCAGAACTCTAACTGGCAAAGGTATATGTCTTTGTTGAATTAAAAAAAAATTGCTTAATAAAAATATGTTGTTTTATACCTGAAATTTTTCTTAAGCATAGCAACTTTTGAGAAATCATAATAGAAATGCTTATTAAATGCTGTGTTCCAGGTGATTTATACTCATACCTCATCAAGCATGTGAACCAAATCTTGACAAACAAAAAAACTAAGGACAGGAAGGCTAAGTTGATTCCTTATGCCCACAGCAGGCAATTAATGGCATAATATTTAAAACTGTGCCTCTTTATTCCTGTGCTTCACACCTGCCTCTCCACAGGACCATTTCTCCACTGAGGACAATATTGCTGTCTGATCCCCCAGCCCCTGAGAGGGTCCACTAACCAACTCTGAAAGAAGTAATGGGCAATGCGTGGAAGTCACCTGGGGAGTGGTTAAACTGCAGACAGGGCCTGGGCCTAGAGCTTGTGACTCAGGGGGGGCCTAGAGGGAGACCTGGGAATCTGCATTTTATTGGCAGGAAAGATGACTCTAGTGCAAGTAACTGCAGTCCCTACTTTGAAAACATTGCCTCTGGTATATAATCAATGTTATCATTAAAGCGGGTGTTTAGGGAGCTTTAGGCCTGACTTTTTATTTTGCTGTCTGAAAAGTTTCCAAACCAGTGTTGGTTCTTAGAGTTAATAGGGATGGAATGTGGCTGGTATAGAGGGCAATCCTAAATTTGTTCCGGTCCCCTATCACCCCAGCCAGGAAGATGTCACTAATCCTCAGGGCTAGCTGTCCCAAGACAGGGCTTGAATAGGAAGAGAAAGAAAGGGCATCCTGTCTTCCCTTTTTAAAACATAAAAGGTAAAGACTGCAAGGAGAATGCTGATGGTGACAGATGTAAGGAGTTTATTATATATCGCAGAGATCCAGATTAGGAAAAGCTTTCTAAATCCAATTTTTCTGCTTAAAGCAGAAAGCAAATAAGGCCATCCTGGTGTGCCACCAGTTTCACAGAACTCATTGACAGGACGTCTGCAAGCTATTTGGAAACCCAGCCACGGTGCCAAGTGGACGGAGTTTTGAGGAAGTAATCATGGACTTCATCTTTCCCACTTAAAAGGAATCTGATTAGGTTGAAGTGGGTAGGAAGTTGTTTTGCTGGGGCAAGTTTCAAGGTACAATGACCCTAGACTGGGGCATCTGAATAGGATGGAAGGGTCCCAGCAGGTAGCATAGTAGTTGTCCTGTCTTTAATGTGCTAAAAATCAACACCAGCACAGAATTTGTGAATCTCCCAATTCTACTTTCTCCTATTCTACTTTCTCCCCAAATTTAACATTAAATTGAGTGTCAAATGTTAACATGGGATCAAGACTAATGGAGTGCTCAAGCAAATGCCATGTTCAAGCTCCCACTTCCCAGACGATCAAATTAATCATGTTATCTGTCTGGCTAATCGTTTTGCTTTTTCTCCAAATTTGAAAATAAAGTCAGGAAGATTTTGGAAAGATGGATAAGCAGTGAAATTACAAGGAACCCCTTTTCCAGATATTCCTCACAGTGTCTGCTAAGCCTTGTGAAATACACCTAGCACAATGTGAAGCAGGATACAACAGCAGGCAGGTGCTGATGGGAATTATGAAGTGAATCAGCTCAATCAGAGGTAGGTCTATGAGTCCCATGTATCTATTTCCTCCAAGTCCAATATGTAACTGAGTTACTATCCCCAAGAACCTGTACTTTTCATACAGGAAGCTCAAATATTTGGATGTACATTTTCTCAAGCAATAGACCTCTCTATCTCACCAGAAGCTTCCTTCTGTTTCTGTGGATCAGGGGTCTTCGAAGGCCATGAACTTGCAGCTGACATCCCCTTTCTCATCTCAGTTCAGAATTACTCTTGCAAGGAGTATTTTTTCTTCAACCCAAACTCCCCGAGTTGCCTAGAGCTCTGTCATCCAATATAGTAGCCATTAGCTACATGTGGCTATTTGAATTTAAATTTATATGAATTAAAATTTAATTTAATTTAAAATTAATGTCCTCAGTCATATTAGTCACATTTCAAGTGCTTAAGAAGGCCACACATGGAGAAAAGAAGAACTTGGTGTGGTGTGGCCATTTCTCTCACCTTCAGTCTCTGTGCATTTCACAGAGCTTCCAACAGTACCATGTTGGGATAGAACATTGGAAGATTCACAAATTCTGTGGTCTGTTGGGGTCACTAGGAGGAGGGCGCCTGAGAACAATTTGTCATTTTCTTTGGAAAACAAGTGTTAGTTATCGATTACGATAACCCTGAATTTTGAATCTGGGGTTGTTGCACCTTCCTTTATAGTAAAACACCAACTGCTTAAGAAATAATATTTTCATTCATCCTTTTAACAGATATGAAGAAGTTTTAAGAGGTATAATCTCTGAAAAAAAATGGGTCATACTCTTGAACTCATGTAGCCTTCCAGATATTTCTGTAAATAAACTAATGACATGAAAAATGAAGAGTCACATGTGGCTAATGGCTACTCTATTGGACAAAGCAGATATAGTAGAATCATGGTACAGTATCATCTCAGAAATTTCTATGGGGTTGTACTTGCATAGAGGACTGGAGGAACTTGGAGTAGAACATACAATTTTTTTTTAAATGACAAATACAGTTTTATTGCTTACAGATCCCAACCGAAGGCAATTGCTCTCTGGGACACACACTGCAGTAGCAAGCTGAGAATGAGAAAGAGGGGAAAGCCTATGGGCTGAAGACTTTATTGGGGTCCAGGACACTATCCAAGCAGATTGCCCTTAGGAAGCTCTTGTTAAAGCAAACAGGCCAGAGTTCTACGGAGTCACACTGTGATTGAGAGGTGGTCACTCTATGTTACCTGTGTAGTCCACACTGGATAGGGGGTCAGTTGGGCAAGTCACATAGGTTGTAGTCAGCTCTCTCATGGGGAAATGGTCACCATGAGGTGATTGTATGAGGTAAATATGAACATATAATTCTTTCCATGAGGTAGGAATGAACAGTGCTTAGGTAGAACTAGAAGGAACTGATGGAAATCTTCACTTCCTGTCTGACTGACATTTCTCCTGACTTGAGAATGAACAAATACAAAATGAATTAAATCAAAAGAAGCTGGTGAAAATATCCAGTGAGATTTAGTAAGAGCTAATTCCTACAGCATCAGAGTAAAACTGTGTCTGAAATGGATTTTATCTCAAACCACATCCATGTTAGAAGAAACAACTGCTTCTCAATAAGATACCAATGGACATGACTTTTATTGAAGCAAAACAGACCACTCCAAAATAAAACTTCAGTGGCCAAATAGTAACAGCCTTTTGTTTAATGAAGCAGAAACCAAACCTGAGAAACACCCCTAAAATCTGGAGGAAGCGAATGAAGAGATGAAACATATTAGTCCTTGGAGAAGCCCAGGGGAGAAATCAGAGCAACATTTCACACATGTGAACACATACAGAGTTTATGTACTGTAATTCTTGGTGAAATCTACAGCAGCTGCCAATTCTGAATGAGCTATAAAAATGACACTTTCACTTATAAAAACTTTCAGTAATAAAATGAGACAATAACAAAATAATTGGAATAATTGAAGAGGCCAACAATTTAAAGAAGGTGAACCAAGCTGAAAATTTCTACACAAATAGTACTCATTGAAATACAATTAATTCAGGAAATAACATGTCACACTTATAGAATATATGTCTATGTATTCAGTAAAATAAGAACAAACGTAGCAAGTGCAAAATACAAACATTATGGGATGATACAAAAAGGTTTCTGGGAAATGTTTTAAATCACACTTTTTAATATGAACTTGAATAAATAAATAGAAAAAAAGATACTAAAATAGAGAAAAGGAATAATTTAAAAGACTGGCTTATGAAATTCTTTCACATAAAAGCAAAATGTAGAGAACATACAAGTAGCAAGCAAAGTATCTTAGTATATTTAATTATTTTATACAAAAAGTTGACAGAAAAAAATAGAAAAGTAGTAATAATCAGATTTTTTTTAAAAAAAGAAGTTTGAACACATGCATTTAGTAACCCTAGATCCCCACTAAAATAATAATAAAGAAAAGGATGAAATATAAAGTTGAGGAAATCTCACAAATAATACAGCTATAAGATCAAGAGATTGAAAATAAAACATTTGAAAATCAGAAAAACAGTTCAGGAGGTAAAATATTTGATTAAAGGTGGTTTTATAAAGAGACTTTTGAGGGGGGAAAAATATTGAAAATAGTGAACACAAATAGATCAAAAATTTCTTAGAATTGAAGGACATTTATTTCTTGACTGTTATGCCAACTGGGACTATCAATAAGAATAAACCAATACCAAGATCCATCATAGTAAAATTTCAAAACACTGTAGAAAAGGGAAAATTCTATGTATTTATGAAGAGAAAATGATAGAGATTGAAATGAAAATAGAATTCTCAACAGAGACACCATAAGGTAGAAGGCAATGAAGTAATGCCTTTCCAACCTGTAATTCCACACCCAGCCAAACTTCCAACTGAACACTAAAGTATAATAAAGACATTTTCAGACAACAAAGGTCTTCAAAAATTGTACTTCTGTGTATTCTATTTCAGGCAGCTACTAGATGATGTACTCACTCAGAATAAAGGAAAAAAATAAGAGAGAAAATGAGATTAAGAAAACAGGGATTCAATACAAAAGAGAGACTTTGAAATTCCCAGGGTAGAAGTGCTTGATAGTAGACTCCAAGACAACAGCTTTGTAGTAGTCGTGTTGAACAGCCAGTCCAGGTTGGAACTGACCAGAAGACTCCAAAATGGAAGGTGCAATGGATAAAGCACTCAATTTGCTGAACATAATTGTGGTAGCTCATAGCACTGCCTATCAGATATTTTGTTCTCCTTCTTCTGAGCTCATAGCAATATTGAACTTTTCTGCCTCTTGAAACTAGATACTGTAATATGACTTTTGCTAATAGTGTGAGTGGAATTCCATAAGAGAGAGCGTCTGATTCACCACTTTCCCCTTCCCCAGACCTCAGCAGCAAGGTAGAGGTCCATCAGCTCAGGTTTTGTGATAAGAAGACATGGAGCAGTGCCCTCATACAGTGAGGGAAAACAAGCCTTTGTTATTAGATCTTCTGGTAGGTTGGTGTTTGTTATTATAGCTTAACTTACTCCACACTGAGTAATACAAAAATTAAAGGAATTATTAAAAAAAATACTAGTATAGTTTGGAGTTGGGTTGGGATTATACCCATAGAAAACTAAGCAAATTGAGTGAATAAGGTGATTAATTATTGGCTCTAAGGAAAACAAAATGTAACTCAAGAATGAAAAAGTAATCATTGTATGGTGGATGACTGGCCATGAAGAGTTTTCTAATTATAACCAGGCTTCTAATCAGAACGTACAAATTGGTATATTAAAATATTACTGACTGGTGAAAATATGCTGCCCTGAGCTCCTGTCATCCTCAACTCTTCCCCAGGAACCCTGGGACCTACTCACAACTGAGCAACTAAAGGATCCATGACTGGCCTAAGAAGAGTCTTAGAAGATCCTGTCTGGTTGATGCTTATGAATATTTTGTTTGGTATTTTGAATAATATCTCTCATCATGAGGCAAATCTAATCAAATATTAGTATATTATACTGGGAGGGCAGGACTAGGAAGTATGTATGAGTGGAAGAGAGAAGGAGGAGCAATGGAACAACTTCCACAATGGGAAGGACACCCATGAGGCAAACGCGAAAAACTTAGCAAGTAATAAAATAAGCAAGCTATGGAGAAACATGGGGTTAAAGAACTAAAAGGCAAAGACATAGCTGCCTCTGGGAAGTAGAAAATGTAGTGAGGGGCACTGGCTGGTGGAAGGAGGCTTTTTTTTTTTAATAGAAAGGAGTATTATTAGACTCTTTAAATAATGGCAAATAAAACATGGGGAAAAACAAAAGCTAAATTATAAAAAGGAGCCAGAAGGTTTAAAAAAGAAGAGAAGAAAATTTTTCTTAGAAATACTTGACTCTATTTCAAGAACCAATTGAATTAAAACAGGATTCTTGTTGAAAAACTTGACTTAGGTGTAATCAGAGGAAATATAAACTCCAAGGGCAAATCTCATTATCCAGACAGGAGAAAATGATCATCAACGAAGGAAAGATAAGACTGATATCAGATTACTAATTTTGTTTAATAATTACACTGTCCATATTCTTATATTTGTATTGTGTGGCTTTCACGTTTGCACAGTAAAATTATGAAATAAATCTAGTAGCTGGTTTTAGAATTAAAATTGAAAAGCCATGAAATTATATACAAGCTATTTTTAAAATTATAAACAAGATTTATGGCATAGGAAATTAGGGGGGGATCATTAAACTTTTTAAAATGAAGGCTCTACAGTGACAGATATACAGATTATAAGAATGAACGTGTACTGTTATTTTATTATATTTTAAAACATCAATGAAATTGTTAACATTCTGGAAAAAATTACCAAAACTGGTGCAAGATAAAATGTGAGTAACAATAAAAGGTAAAATGTTTTAAATAGTTATACTTCTGAAAATCCCTCACATAAGTTACTTTTTGTTGTTTTAATATTTCTTTTTTATTTTTTATTTGTTCTTTTAGGTATACATGACAGTGGAGAATGTTTTGATATATTATACACACATGGAGTATAACTTATTCTAATTAGGATCCCATTCTTGAAGTTGTACATGATGTGAAGTTTCACTGGTCATGTATTCATATATGAACATAGGAAAGTTATGTCTGATTCATTCTACAGCCTTTCCTATTTCTATATCCGCTCTCTTCCCTTCATTCCCCTCTGTCTAATCCAATAAACTTCTATTCTTCCCTCCCCTCCCGCTTATTGTGGGTTGTATCCTTATATCAGAGAGAACACTCAGCCTTTGGCTTCTTGGGATTGGTTTATTTCATTTAGAATGATAGTCTCCATTTCCATTCATTTACTATCAAATGCCATAATTTCATTCTTCTTTATGACTGAGTAATATACCATTGTGGTCAGATCTTTTAGTCATAGCAAAAAAGCTGAGTAAACCCTCAAATGAATTTAATGACTACTTTTTCTATTTCGATGAAGAATATCATTGGAATTTTAATAGGAATTGCAGTAAATCTGTATGCCACTTTTGGTAATATCGCCACTTTGACAATATTAATTTTGCCTACCTAAGAACATGGGAGATCTTTTTATCTTCTAAGGTCTTCTTCAGTGTTTTTCCTTAATGTTCTATAGTTGTCAATGTAGAAGTCTTTCACCTCTTTTGCTAGATTGATTCCCAAAGTATTTTTTTCTTTTCTTTTTTCTTTTTCTTTCTTTCTTTCTTTCTTTTTTTTTTTAAGGCTATTGTGAATGGGATGGTCTTCCTAGTTTCTCTTTCAGCTGATTCATCATTGGTACATAGGAACACAATTGATTTATGGATATTAATTTTATATACTGCTACTTTGATGAATTCATTTCCTAATATAAGTTACTCTTAGTGATGAGTTTCCTAAATTTTTCTCTATAATTTTTTTAAATATTTTTTTTAGTTGTTGATGGACACAATATTTTTATTTATTTTTCTGTGGTGTTAAGGATCAAACCCAGTGCCCATGCGAGAGGCTACCAGCCCCAAGTTTCCTAAACTTTTAAGAACAGAAAAAAACATCACTACAAATGTGTATACTTTGAACATAATATGAGAGTTACACAATTCCAAGCAAATATAAAAGTGATACAAAATCTGCAATATACAAGATAAAAACTTATAGACCAGTATTATTTATGAATCTAGATATAAAAATTCCAACTAGCATGGAAAATAAAATTCAACAGTTAATTTAAGGACCTATTAAGAAGGAATTATAGCTGGAAAGAAAGGACAGATCAATACTAGCAATTAAAATAATTTTACCAATGTGTTAAGTAGAAAAAATCATACAATCTTATCATGAAAAGGTAAAACTATAGTAGATAAAATTCAGTATGCAGCATTTATAAAACATCTTCAAATAGTGGAAATAGAAGCATGTCTCACCCAACACATATTTTTAAATCGACAAATATTATTCACATTTGAATTTGATACCACTAAAGACCAGTAATAAGAAAGAGATAGAAAGAGTTATATATATTGAAATGGAAATGGGGAAATTATTACTATTTTTGGAAATTCATTGAAAGAAATTTGAGTTAATTTTTTTAAATCAATAAAATTTCTAGATGAAGATATAGAACATCTCACTGGGGGCAGAAAAAAAACATTCCCAATAGAACAAAAATTACAAACTACTAAGATAGAATCTTAATGGGAAATGTGTGACCTAGATTGGCAGAGGTTGGAATAGGATCCTAAAGCATTTTATTGAGAGATATAAAATAAAACTTGATTAATGAAAACAGCATGTTCCTCTATGAAAAGTCTAAGTATTTTAAGGATATCAATTCTTTCCAGCTAATGAATAGCCCTAAACAATTTCCATGGAGGTTTTATTTGTTTGTTTAAATTCGGTAAAATTATCATAAAGTTGATTTGGAAAAAAAATCAAGGAAAAGTCTTTAGGTATATTTAAAGAGTAATATGATAGTAAAAGAAACAAGTTCTTCCAGGAACCGTAACACACAGTAAAAGGTCAATAATTGAAACAATCTGGTATGGATACAAAAAATAAAAGGCTTGATAAAACCAAAGAATAGAGAGTAATTAGAAAAACATACAATATTATCAATCAAAGGGCAAAGGATGATTTCTTGACAATATGCTTGCTTACACTCTGGTTGCATTTATGACTCCAGAGAAGCAAGGCATTTGTGTCTCAGTCTCTTTTCTACTGTTCTAGCACAAGATCATGGCCTGGGTGAATTCTAAACAATATGAGCTATGTGGCTCATGGTTCTGGGGTCTGAGAGACCCAAGGGCATGGCACTTGCATCTTTCAAGGGGCTTCGTGCTGCATCACAACATGGAAGGAGGTACTCAGACATGCATGAGGCAAAAGAGGAAAAGTAGGGTAGACACATGCTTTTGTGAGGACCCCACTTCAGCAATGATGGCTGTTATGGGTTAGATATTAGATATCCCCCAAAACTTCATGTATGGAATAAGCAAGAAAGTTTAAAGGTGAAATGATTGGGTTATGAGAGCCTTCACCCAATCAGTGAATTAATCCCCTGATAGGGATTAACTGAGCCATAACTGAAGGCAGGTAGGATGTGGCTGGAGGAGGTAGTCATCGGGGGCGTGCCTTTGGGGTATATATTTTGTATCTGGCCAATGGAGCCTCTCTCTCTGCTTTCTGATCATCATGTGAGCTGCTCACCTGTGCCATACTCTTGCACCATGATGTTCTGCCTCACCTTGATCCCTGAGGAATGTCTATTCTTGCTGTCTATGGACTAAGACCTCTGAAACTGTGAGCCCAGATGAACCTTTCCTCCTCTAAAAGTATTCTTATCAGGTCTTTTGGTCACAGCAGGAAAAAAGCTGACTAAAACAATGGAATTAATCTATTCAGAGGGCAGAATCCTCAAGAGCTAATCTCCTCTTCAGGGTGCCACATCTTAATACAGTTACAGTGGAAAGTAAATTTCAGCATGAGTTTTGGAGAGGGTGACTTAAATGGAAATTCTCACACCATTGGCGAATCCTGTGTCACATCCTTCCTCAGTAAGGGTCACCTAGCACTTTTGCCAGAATAACTAATGTCACAGAAAACTAAACCAAACAGAACACTCTGACCTGGTCTCCTAAATCCCTTTTATCTTGTTGATCCCTAATCCCTTCACATCCCTTTTTACTAAATTTTAACAATAAATAATATTGTGATAATGATAAACTTGATATACTCTCTTATCACACCACTGGGCAAGGTAAATTCTCAGTGCATTAGCTGAGTACAATTTTTTAAAAAAATTAAAAGAATAAAATTGAATGTTTAGGAGAATCCTTGATACAATGTACTAAACTATAAAGGGATAGATGTATTAAAAAACAAAATATCAACAAATATACCTGTCTAAAAATCTAAAACATTACATATCTCAAACAGTGTAAAATAAAGGCAAATAACAGATGAACAACACATGAAGCAAAGGATGAATAACTTCAGAGTAAGAGCCCATAAAATAGGTTCTTTTAATATTTCAATAAATATGTAGATTGAAGGGCACAGATTATTCATGTAAGGGAGTATATTATTAGTAAATATATATATATAT
>NW_026000229.1:19239672-19252273 GCF_001458135.2 Marmota marmota marmota | reverse complement strand
ATATATATATATATATATATATATATATATATATATATATATATATATATATATTCAACTTAGTGTTAACTAAAGAAATATAAAACCAGTTGCTTTTTTAAATATTTATTTTTTAGTTGTAGTTGGACACAATCTCTTTATTTTATTTATTTATTTATTTATATGTGGTACTGAGGATTGAACCCAGGGCCTCGCACATGCAAGACAAGCACTCTTACCACTGAGCCACAACCCCAGCCACCAAAATCCAGTTACTCTTATTCACCCATAAAAGTAACATTTTTAAAATGACAATATCCTTTGTTGGCAAATATTTAGGAAAATTGATATTCTCTATATTGCTGGTACACATAAAATTGTTACAATGTATTTGTAAAGCAATTTGGCACTCTTTTTTTAAATTGTTTTTTTAGTTGTAGATGGATACAATATCTGTATTTTAATTATTTATTTTTATGTGGTGCTGAGGATTGAACCCAGTGCCTCACACATACCAGGCAACGCTCTACCACTGAGCTACAGCCCCAGTCCCAATTTGGCACTCTTGATCCAAAGCTATTCAAACATTTTTGACCCAGTAATTCCACTTCTGGAAACTAACTAAGAAAATAATCTGAAGCCTGGAAAAATACTGATGTTTGAAGATATCCAATTCAGCATTATAACTGAAAGACATGAAGCAATGTACCAAGTAAATGATCACCTAATAAATTATGATTGATTCTGGATTTAAATAATAAGCACCATTCAAAGTGATGGCCCCAAGAATTGTGTAGCAACATGGAAAATATACATATTTTCGCTGATTACAATCTAAGTCTATAATTTAGACATGGCAAAGTTGTGTCAGGATATAAGGATGAATATTAATACATTAATTCTACTATTAATAAGATATATTGAGAGCCATCCAGTCACTTTATACACATTGTCTCTAATCCTCACACCAAATCTAAGAACACAGAGAGCAACGTGATCAACTAACAAGAGCTGCTGGCATCTTTCCTGAGCATGATTGTGCCCCCACATCACTCTTCATCCAAGTATTCATTGAACCCTAAGCAATCAGTGCTTTCTAGGAATCACCCTCAGCTGAAGAACTCAAGGTTGTACCCCATTCCCAGAGCTAACTGTACTCAGTATCTAGACATTGCAGAGGCATAAATTCCCAGCTCTCTCATTCCAGCTGGGGAGAATGCTACAAAGATCACCCCAACTCAGCCCTGTGTGGCTAGCTGAGGTCTTTCTTCCCTGAAGCTGCCTTGCAGCCCCAATTCTCCCCAGACCCAGTCCTGCCAGTTGCCCTTCCACACAGGTGCTGATCCTCAAAGTACTCTCGAGTAAAATCCCTACACATTCATCTCTGTCCTACAATCTTCTTTCCAGGAATCTCAATCTAGAATGTTAACACCAGGAATGGGCCCAGACAGTAGACACCAAATTGGGACTTGGGAGCCAGATTAAGACACCTATCAGTGGCACCATCAGACAAGCTTCCAGTGCTATCATTAACACATTCACAAGTGACACAGTGGGACAGAAGTTGTGCAATATGTCATCTCTTCGGGAAATAGAAGTTTTAAGGACACTGGAATCTAACTACCATTGCTGGGAACAATTGAGGGTTTTAGAGAAAGACAATGAAATTCTGAGCAGGATGAATCATCAATTAAAAGGTTTGGTTGTAAAAACTAAAGCACTTTCCTCAAGGATTGGAAGACAAAACTAAGGATCAGGAATAAGGCCAGGACTCACAGGACCAACAGGGTTGGTCTTCTAGAGAAGGTTGTTTTCAACATGGGCAGGCCTACTCCCCAAGGTTAGGGCCCCCAACAGGGAGAAAATGGAACCTTGAAACAGGATGGAGTCAGCGAGATTGTGCACTAACTGCTCTTCTGTCCTACAGACTACCTGCTCCTCCCTATTGAGAGCCAATGTGTCCCATCACTTGCAGGTGATGAACATCTCCAGAGTGATGTTCACCCAACCCCCTGCATCTGCTTCTGATTTTCCTGATGTCTGACAAACTGGGTTAAGTCAAAATACAACCTAGGATTCCAGGCTGAAAATTATAGTAAGAAACAGTTATGACAGTTCTTAAACATAAAAGGGACAACAAATCAAGAACATGGCTTTCTTTGATTCTCTTTGCTTCCCTAAGTCTAAGGATTCCTATTGTCCATTTACTTTCACTGCCCTCTGTTGCCCATCTCATGATGGCCTCTAGTCCCCTGCTGGCCCTATTCAACTTACTGCACATTTAGTTAAAAGGCATTCTCCATGACACCCTGGAAAAATCAAGTATTTTGGTCAGAATTTTGTGTCGACAACCAGAAGGTGCAGAACAAAACTAAATAAAGACAAACCATGGCACTGAAACTTAGGTCTTTGGCCCATGACCCTTTAGCACAATGCTCTATAAATCTGGTCAGAAATGATAAATCTTACTGGCTAGTCACAATTATGGGATCTAATAGGCCATACCAAGTAATGCTGGTTGTTTGAAAATTTATTTCCTTACAAATCAAACTAAGGTTGCATTGACACCACCTAACATCACATTGAAAATAATTTATCATCCATATATTAATAGTAATGGCAATATTTGTCTTAATATTTTAACAATGTAGTCTGCCTTCACTATTTCAAAGATTTTTTTATCCATTTTTTCACTGTTATATGATCCAAAACCCAGATTAGTCACTGCTATCAGAGACTGCTTACAAATATAAAACAAATAAAAATCAACAAAATATCTTAGGGTAAATTCAGAAATATGGCACAGGATGATGCTACTTCAATATCATCTGCATTATAGGAGGGATGTACTTGAACTGGTTGTTTTTATTTTCAAATCTGGTTGCTCTCTGTGTGAATTCTTCTTTAAAAATGTTTATTTTTCTCTACTTATGCACAATGAAAGTAACTGGTTTCCAGGCTTTAGCTAGCAATTGCATGTAGAAAATGTGAAGTAATTTTAAAAGAATAGGTAGCCAAGAACCAGTGTTTCCGTGGGGAGCTTGTGCATTCTAACTTGGTCTTGATGCTGAAGCCACTCCCCACTGCTCCAGCCTTCGGAAGCAGAGGGAGAGCTGCTTTGGGGTCACATCAGAGAAGCATCATTGCTCTAGCAGCATTCATCTTCCTCAAGTCCTCCAGTGCTGGGTGCTTGAGGTACTAGATGAACTTTTTGTTCATAACTGAAGTAGCTAAAGAATTCTTTTGAATCTATAATACCAGCAAAACAAAATGTGAGATACTCTATGAATGTCAATAGAAGACTCTAGAGAAAAGGAAATTGGAGCAGGCATTTTATCCAAAATTGTCTTCAACATTTTGCAATTTTAATTTAAGCTAATTTTAATTTAAACTAATTTTAATTAAAAATATTATTTAAACAAACAGACTTGCTTCTGTTAGTCTGCCTTCCAACATAATATATAGTGTATACATGAATAAATGTTGGAAGTTATCAATGGAAAACTGATCATCTAAGAGCTCTTCTAGTAACTGATTTATATTTCTTTAACCAAGCTGCATATAAGCTAATGAAAAAAAAAAGATATATTGTAATCATATACATTAATATATCTAAAACATAGCCTGACAATAATGACAATATTATGAGAATAATAAATAAAACATCATAGTTGAAGATTTAACACACTTCCCTCATAAAATGATAGATGATGTAGGAAATAAATAAAATATAGAAAACTTTAATGACATAATTAATAAACGTTTATACCAAATAGAGAAAACAATTTCATTTTGAGAACATGTGGAAGCTTCATAAATACTATATATGTACTGGACTTCAAGGAAAGCTTTTATGAATGCCAAAAAATAATATTTTAAAGTCTATTTCTGAGACCATAATATGGATATCAGTTACAAATTAACATATCTGTGAAACTTCCATATGTTTGACAACAAAGTAACATCTTCTCTTTGGGTTAAAGAAATTACCATAATGGAAAATATGAAAAACTGTCATTCCTGTTATCATGTAGATGATGAAATTCCTATGAAAGTACAATGTCATGGAATTTCACACAGTAAAAATAACAGGACTCAAGGGAAAGTTAATAGTAAACATGGCCCAAGTATTTCACAGTCTAATCACTTGCACCTGTGAATTTGATGACCCACCTTTTCTGATTATGCTTTGTTATGTGGCACAATTGACCTTAAAAAGAAAGGAGATTTCCAGGTGAACCTAATTTAATCACAACTCTCCAAAGAGGAGAGTATTTTCTCTGAATGGTGGCAGAAGAGGAAGGTAGAAGATGAAGTCAGAGAGGGTGGAAGCGTGAGAAGAATTACATGTGTCACCACTGATTTGAAGATGGAGAGAGCCATGTGAGAAGGAATGTGGGCAGCCCTAGGAGAAAGCACACACCAGCTGCAGAGAAAAAGGAACCCCAGTTCTACAACTACAAAAACTGAATTTTGCCACCAATCAGCGTGCTGGGAAAGAACCCTTAGCTCCATATGAGGACTGCAGTCCTGGCAAATTATGGAGAGTGAATGAGCCCCACCTCTCCAAGACCCCTGTCATCAGCTGATCCTGCATTGTGGACCAAAGCCAAGCTTGGGAAACATTTCTTGCCAAAAAGGACAGAGTGTTAACTTTCTTGACACTCAGCTTAGACACTAACAGCTATCAGATGTTCCAGTACAATGAGCTTCCTGGGGTGCAGCAGGATAGATGCAAAACTGTTTCTAGCTCTGTAACATTTTAGTGCACAAAGAAACCTCTTGATAACTCACAAGCCTTAAACAATTTATAATGCCTATAGTTTTAACTTCCTGATTATGAGACCCTATATAATACACTTTTGGAGCTTGTACTTTGTCACCACTGTTCCTCCATCAGAGTGTGGTGTCCCACCTGGCCCCAGCTTTGCTTAAAAATGTCTCTGTGTTTTGTACATCTCTGATATCTCAATCCATAGCCCCTACTCGAGACCCTTTGTTGATGCTGCGTGTGTTGCAGCACTGGATAACTCGATGTCAGCTTGGGGAGACCCTAAGCAGACACACCATGCGAAACTTCTGACCATTTATATTTGTTATGGTTTAATTAGTAGGTGTCCCCCAAAAGCTCACATGAAGACAATGCAGAAAAGTTTAGAGGTGAATTGACTGGGTTATGGGCATTTTAACCTTAATCAATGAATTCATCCCCTGATAGGGATTGACTAGGTGGCAACTGTAGGAGGGAGGCTGGGGCTGAAGGAGGTGGGTCATTGGGGAGACTTTTACAAGGTGAGGGGAGTCTGTGTGCTTCCTGGAGCCATGTCCCCTGCCGCTTTCCTCCACCTTACTCTTCCACCATGATGTTCTGCCTTACCTCAGGCCCAGAGCAGTGGAGTTGGCCATGTATGGATCAAGACCTCTGAAACCATAGCCCCAGATACACTTTTTCTTCTTAAAAATGTTTTTGTGAAATCTTTTGATTACAGCAGTGAAAAAGCTGATTAAAACATTGTTGTAAGCCACTTAATTTGCAATAATTTGTTACACAGCAGCGGAATACTAATACAGGAGTAAAACACTCAAAAATGTGGAATTTTAGAAATAGTACCAGAAAAGTAACAAATTCAAAATTGCTACCCAGTTTGAAACACTTTGAGTACCTAATAATTTAAAGCTATAATAAATGTAACATTTATATTCTTTAATTTTTAGCTATAGATTTCATTTATCTTAATTAGATTATTTCTGTTAGCTTTGTTGTTGAAGCTACATCTTTGGTAATATTTTTGTCTGCTTATCTGCTTGAACTATCAATGAACAAAAGTGAGTTTAAATCTCCCACTATGTTAAGGGACATATCAATTTATCCCTAGAGTTTTATCAACTTTTGCTTTATATTTTATGACTATTTTATTTGTTGCATACATATTTTAAATTGTTGTATATTCTCAGCAAACCAAACTTGTTATCATTTTATAGGAACACTTTCTAGTCCTAATGGTTCTTTCCAGTTTCAAAGCCTACTTTTTCTTTTATATCCACTGTATTTTGGTTAATATCTACCTGATATATCTTTTCCTATTTTATTTTCAAATATTTTATTTAACTACAAATGGGTCTTATCAATTACGTCAAACTAGATGTTTAAATCTAATCTGTCAATCTATGTATTTTAAATCAGGGGTTTAATTAGGCAATTTATATTTATAATGAGTATTTCTATATAAAAATTTGATAATACAACTTAGTTTCTGATTTTAATGTACTAAATTTTTTTTCTATTTTCTTTTTGACCTCCTTTCTTGCCTTCTTTTAAAAACTAAAACATATAACATATCCTAATAAAATAAGAACTTCATCTTGTTCTTATATCCCTTGGTTTCTCTACCCACCAACATACTGCCCTCTTATTAATACTATGTAGAATTTTAATATGAGTTATTAAGCATATTTTTAAAATTTTTCTTAGCTTAAATTAGAGGTTAAAAAATCCCCAACCTTTGCCAAAATATGTGATCATCCTTGTTTTAGTCATATTTTGCATCACAGGCATCACAGAGACAACTAAGTGGAGGGGAAGTTTATTTGGGGCTCATGGTTTCAGAGGTCTCAGTCCATAGCAGCTGACTCCATTGCTCTGGGCCCAAGGCGGGGCAGCACTCACCAGGAAAGGCTCAGCAGAGGAAAGCTGCTCAGCTCATGGCAGAGTCAGAAAAAGAGAGAGGAGGAAGAATGGGGTTCAGGGAAGATGCAGCCATCTAGCAGATTATCCCAGTGACCCCCCCTCCTCCAGTCATTACCCACCTGCCTACAGTTACCACCCAGTCAGTCCATTCAAACCAGGATGAACTGATTAGGTTACAGCTCTCATAATCTAATCATTTCATCTCTGAATTTTCCTGCATTAACAGGGGCTTTGGGAGGACACCTCATATCCAAACCATAACAATCTCAATTTTATTTTTTTTCATAGCTTTATTGAGGTAGGATTGAAGTACAACAAAATGCACATTTATGAAGTATGCAATTTGATCAGTTCTGAAATGTATGTAACCAAAACAATCAATATGGAAAGCATTTCCATTAGTGTTTTTAAAATTTGAGATCATGCATACTGTGGTTCTTGCATGACTTATTACATTAGAAATCAATTACCTTAAGATATATAGAACCCCACTCCCACATCAACTATTTCAAAATTAAATGCTGCGCTTATAAATATCTCTGAGGTCAAGGAATAAAGCACAAGAAAAATAAATAAAAAGTGCTTTGAACTAAGTGATAATAAAAGCTTAAAATACTAGGATCTCTGAGATTAAACAGTACTCAGATGAACATTTATAACTTGAAATTCTTGTATCAGAAGGAAACTAGAATAACAACCAAATTATTTTCAAACTAAATAGTATGTAGAAAAAAATAGAAGTAGGAGAGGAAATGTATGAAATAGAGAAGAAATAATACATCTAAAATTTGATAAAAATTAAATGTGTCTAATCAAGAAAAAAAAGCAAGAACACAAAATAAATATCAATGGAAATGGAGCTATCAAAATAACCCTAGAGATGCTAAAAATATATTTATATAATATTACAATTGTATGCCAACATATGTGATAACTTACATAACATGGTCTCTATTAGAGGAGGATTTGTGTGCTGCTGAGAAAAAAGTGTATTCAGTTCATTGATGGATGAAATACTATATATATGTCTGTTAAGTCTAAATTATTGGTTGTACTATTTAAGTCTATAGTTTATTTGTTTAGTTTTTGTTTGGAAGAGCTATCTAGTAGTAAGAGAGTTGTGTTAAAGTCACCCAATATTATTGTGTTGTGGTCTCTTTGATTCTTGGATTTGAGAAGGGTTTGTTTGATGTATATAGATGCTCCATTGTTTGGGGCATAAATAGTTATGATTGTTATGTTTTGTTGGTGTATAATTCCCTTAAGTAGTATGGAATGTCCTTCTTTGTCCCTTCTGGTTAACGTTGGCTTAAAGTCCACTTTATCTGATATGAAGATAGAAAACCCTGCTTGTTTACTAGATCCAAGTGCTTTTTCCCTCTTTCATATTCAGTCTTTGGATGCCTTCACCTATGAGATGAGTCTCTTGGAGACGGCACATTATTGGGTCTTGCTTTTTAATCCAATCTGCCAGTCTGTGTCTTTTGATTGATGAGTTTAGGTCATTAATGTACAAGGTTGTTATTGAAATATGATTTGTGTTCCCAGTTATTTTTGTTTCTATCTAGTTTTCAATTTGAATTAGTTTCTCCTTTGATTGACTGTTCCTTTAGTGTGGTTCCTCCCTTCACTGGTTTTCACTTTTCTTTTCATTTCATCTTCATGAAATATTTTGTTGAGAATATTCTGAAGTGCAGGCTTTTGGGTGGAAAATTCTTTTAAATTTTGTTTGTCACGGAAGGTTTTTACTTCATCTTCAAATATGAAGATTAATTTTGCTAGATATAGGATTCTTATTTGGCATCCATTTTCTTTCGGAGCTTGGTATATGTTATTCCAGGACCTCCTAGCTTTGAGGGTCTGGGTTGAGATCTGTACTGATTTTCCCCTATATACAATCTGATATTTTTCTCTCACAGCCTTTAAAATTCAATTCTTATTTTATATGCTAGACATTTTCATTGTAATGTGCCTTGATATGGGTCTGCTATAATTTTTCACATTTGGGGTCCTCTTGTATTTGATTCTCCATTTCATTCTTTAGATTTGGGAAATGTTCTGATATTACTTCATTGAAAATATTATGCATTCCTTTGGTTTGTATCTCCTTATCTTCATCGATCCCAATAAATCTTAAATTTGGTCTTTTCATGTTATCCCATAGTTCTTGGAAGTTCTGTTCATGGTTTCTTAGCATCTTTCTGTGGTTCACTTTATTTTCAAGATTACATATTTTGTTTTCATTGCCTGAGGTTCTTTCTCCCAAGTGGTCTATCCTGTTGGTGAGGCTTTCTATTGAATTTTTAATTTGGTTTATTGTTTTCTTCATTTCCAGAGTTTCTGTTTGGTTGCGGTTTTTTGTTTTGTTTTTCAGAATCTCTATCTCTTTATTGAAGTAATGTTTTGCTACCTGTATTTGCTCTTACATCATCCTTTACTTTGCATATTAGTTTAATTATGTACATTCTAAACTCCTCCTCTGACATTTCTTCCACAGTGGTGTTGATGGATTCTGTTATTAGAGTATCTTGGTTTGCTTATGGTGATTTTTCCCTTGCTTTTTTATGTTGTTTGTGTGTCTACCCATCTAATAGTATGAATCTGAGGCAGTAGAGTTTCTACCCTGTAGACTTATAAAGTCCCTGAAGATTTTCATTACTTCACTGTTTAGGGGAAAGCATATAATTACAACCAATGCAAACAATTTACAGCATTATACCAAATAGTTCCTACTATGATATCTATAATGTTAATAATCACAATAAACAGAAATGATATGATCAGTTATTGCCTATAATAAAAACAGCAAGTTTGCAGAAAGGTTCACATTTTCAAATGGTGGACAGGGAGAGAACAGAAGTGATATAGGATGTGATGATTGTGAGTGAGGAGAAGAGAAGACAGAAGAAAAATATTAAAAGAAGAGCCAAAGAGAAAACAATAGAGATTGGCTGTTGGCAGAAGAAAAGAGAATCAAGGAAAACAGAATGGGTAGGAGAAAACTATATATAAAAAGCAAAAATAAAAATAAAAATAAATGAATACAATACAAAACTAAAATATACTAATCAAACATCCTAGTTCACAAAAAGCTAATTCATATAAAATAACTAGCTTCAAAAACACTAAGAGATGAGAAAAAAAAATAGTAAGCTGTATAAATGTCCATGTACCATAAATGTCACAATTAAACAGTAAAAAATAACTTTAAAAGAAAAGAAAAAAAAACTTGATGAAAAGTTAAAGAATTCTTTTTGTTGGAGTTCAGCAGTTTTAGGTGGGGTTTTCTGGAGTGTGATGATCCACCTTCTGGATTGCTGGAGTGAGAGAGGCAATCCCACAGGCAAGTTCCTGGAGTCAGGGTTTACGCTCAGGTGGGCTCCAGGCTCTTTACTGAATGCTAATTGGTCTGGAGATTTTAAATCAGGGCATCTCCAGGGCCCAGTACTGGCTGGTCCACACTGAAGACTTTACCCCAGGGATCTCCTGTGGGTTCCACTCATGTGCTAGGGGACTCAGTTCTTAGTCCCCTACATCACCTGCAGACCTCATGTTTCCTGGTCTCAGGTTCAGTCTCCAAACAATTTCTCCTGCCCCCACCCTTCTGAGTTCCCAGCCAGTCCCACCCAGTCCGGCAAGCAGTCCAAATAGAAGGGAGGGAAAGAGCCAGATGGGTTTCCATAACCAGTTGTCTCCTGTGCAAACCTCTCTCCACATTTGATTTTCTCCTGGTCACTTGAGCACACGCTATGTCATTCCATGTGTGTTACTGGACCTGTATTTCAGGCCAAACTCAGGTCTGCCAGGAATCACCTTCCTCGGTTGCCAGCCCCATGCCACAGCTACAAAATGTTTTCTTCCACTGTCCTCCCTCTTTATGCTGCATGGAGAGATGGCAGCTTCTTTCCCCACACACAGATATTGTGCAGCGTGGTCTTTCAGGTTTGTTAGGCAATGTCTTTTTCTCTAAACACTCCCTACCCAAGCCTGCCTTGGGCCTCCTGAAAGTGCAGTTTCCTTAAATTCCCTTTTCCCTCTACTCTGTTCACAGAGGGACTGCTCTGGCTAGAGTTTCCAGCCTGGTTGTGGCAGCAGCTATGCTGCTGGGGATTTCTTCCTTATTTTATTATATCCAAACTCCTGAGTTCCTGATCTGTTTGAATGTCCAGTTTTAAATTCCAGTAAAATCTCCCAGCTTTTTTTTTTTTTAATCCACCTTGGTGAGAAGCTACCTGTTAGTTTTCTTGATTTTTATTCCATGGAGAAGCCAGGAAAGCAACCTCCTCTATTCTGCTGTCTTGACAATCCTAATTCATATTGTAAATATAATATTTATATTGTATAAATAAATACAGCATCTGCTATATTAATGTCTCCTCTTGGTTGAATGCTTCCTTCAAAAGTATTTTTACTGTGGATCTTTATGTTTTAGTCCCCCCATAACCTTTTATATCTTCAAATACATTTGTTATATTTTCACAGTTAAATGATAATACATCTAGATAGAAATTTTTAAATTTAAAACATTAAGGAGTCCTCATAAGAGGAAAGAGAGGAGGATTTGACATATGAGACGTGGAGGGGAAGGCCATTTGAAGATGGCGGCACAGACTGGACTCATGCACACTGAAGGATGCCAAGGACTGCCAGCAGCCACCAGAAGCCAGGAGAAAGGCATGGAAAGCATTGCCTCCAGAAGCAAACAACACTGCTGACATGTTTATTTCATACTTCCAGCCTCCAAAACCATAAGAGAATACATTTCTGTTGTTTTAAGCCACCCAGTTTGTGGTAATTTGTTATGAACACCCTCATGAACTAATAAATAGGGGTTGGCCTCTGTTGATTACTTCTTCCCAGGTCACAGTTTCCTGGATCTTAATATGCTGAGTAATTTTAGACTGTATCCTCAATACAATTGCTAATGTATTTACATTTATAAATATTAAGTTTTATTGACTCTGGAGTATGGTATATTTCTCCAAAGAGTGTTGGCATTTTTAATAGGCAATTAAATTAGTGAGACTACAAACTTTCACATCTGAAGTTGAGAAAGAGCATTCAGACCCCAGTTTATTCTTTTAAGCCTTTACGGCATTATGCGTCCAGTTCACCCCATGCATATTTATGATTCCAGGATTAGCCAGAAACTTGGAGTGAGTCTGAATACAGAATTCAGTGTTTGTCTTCTCTATCTTTTCCCTTTCCAGGACTTTCTCCTCCTACTCTAGCAGCCCTGATTGACTTTACCTCTTTTTCCTGATTCTTCTATCCAGGGAATGGGCACATAGCTCAGTGAGAAAATACTTGCCTGACATGTGTGACACCTTATTCAATCCCCAGCACAGGAAAAAAAAAAAAACTGAATGCTCTCTTCTATCTAAAATTTCAGTAGCAGTTCCAGTTACCACTGAGTCATGGAACTTACTCCATGGAAGTTTTTTGTTTCAAGGTTCAACTCCCCTATAAGATCTGCCTACCTTGTTTCAGTTTCCAAAGCCCTCAAGGAGTTGAATTTGGTACTTTGCCTAGAATTTGTAGTTTTTATTTATGGAAGAATTGTCTTCTTAGATGCTTTGCTTCTTCAAACCAAGGACAGGACTCAGCATCAGTATTTTTAAAACACTTCAAGTGAGTCCAAATGTAGAAAATCACTGTTCTAATGTTTAATCTACAGTTGATTTCATAACTGGTCTTCAATAGCCATGTTGACAAGCCACCTGTTTTAGTCAGCTATTCTGCTGCTGTGACTAAAGGACACAACCAGAACAACTGTAGAGGATGAAAGTTTTATTTAAGGGCTCACAGTTTCAGAGGTCTGAGTCCATAGGTGGCTTACTCCATTCCTCAGGGCTCCAGGTGAGGCAGGACATCATGACTGAAGAGAGTGGTAGAGGGAAGCAGCTCACATGATGATTGATGATAAGGAAAAAA
>NW_026000229.1:19235591-19239667 GCF_001458135.2 Marmota marmota marmota | reverse complement strand
AAAAAAAAAAAAAAAAAATATATATATATATATATATATATATATATATATAGAGAGAGAGAGAGAGAGAGAGAGAGACACAAAATATATACCCCAGAGACACACACCCAATGAGCCACTTCCTCCAGAAACACCCACTTTTCTTCAGTTAATCCCATGAGGGATTAATATTCTGATTATGTTAAAGCCATGACCCAATCATTTTTCCTCCAAACGTTCTTGCATTGTCTCACACATGAGCTTTTGTAGAGACTAGCACTCAAGATTCTGTTTTCCTCCCTTTAAAGCAAATTTTGACTTGGTATTAATTTTCAAAGTTATGTAAAGCATGTATTTATCTCTTTATATTCATAACTCCATCACATCATCCTTTACAAAACAAGCCAACATCAAGCAAATATTCTTCTTTGAATATCAGAAATCTATACTTACAAGTATGCCATTCAGAATATCATGGGTTATATAATGTTTGATAGTGTTATATCAGTTAATGCTACATTTATCCAATGGCTAATATTAATTAAGAGCATCAGTGTGAAATCTCATTCTTTTAAATAGCAGAACCTTTCTCATATCCCCCTAGAGACAGCTTCATCAACTGCTATTTCTTTTGTCACTTAAAAAGGAAAATTGTCAACCCAGGCAAACTCCAATTTGAATCTGTTCATCTTGGTCCCTGCCTTGCATCAGAATTGAAAACGTAATTTCCAGCCCTTCTTCACAAATGGAATTGTTGTTATTATTCAGTTTTCCATATGTGAGAAGCTGTCACCTCTGTCAACTTCAGCACATCTCCATTTGTGACTCCAAAACCAGACTTACAGGTCTGAACACATGCTATGCATCTCAAGTAAAAAGATAATTTCTCTCCGAACGCACTAAGAGCCTGGCTGATAAGAGCCAAGACTCTGGTTTGAATATTTGTTCCTATCATCTCCTAATAACATATTAATGCATCTAATGTCCTTCACATATGCCAGAAGCCTCTGCTCCTTGGATATTTCCTGATAGGGGATCCAAGAACTGTTATTACCTACTGACAGAAGGATGCCACTTAGGGCAAGATTACATTTGCTTCTCAGTCCTGCTCCATGGAAACTAGCCTCTGGCTGCTACAGTCTCACTCGGACACCTTCTTTCTCTCAAACTATGACCATGACCTAGTGCTGTCTTATGTAGAACAAAGTCCATTTCTCTGTAGTTCCTATCCACTACCAGGGGCTGGCCAGCTGGGAAGAGAGAAACAAGATTTGGCATCAGAAACAGTCTGAGACCTAGGAGGTGACTTCAGGGGTGGGCAGAGAGGTTAGTGTAGACATCTCACTCAAAGGGCATCAACTAATAATCATGACCAGAACAAAATGCTGTAAGTATTTCCAAATGCTAGGAGTGAAAAAAATTACCAAGGGAGTGATTTTTTTTCTTTTTTCTTTTTTTTTTAAGGTTAGAAGCCTGCAATGGTTTTTTTGTGAAGAAGGAAAGGACTTAAAGAAAGGACTGCATAATAAAGCAGGTCATTGGAGTGCGGTGGGGGCGGGGGGAGCTATTGCACTACAAATTGAGTTTAGGGTTCCCTGGGATATCTGGAAGAGGGAGTGCCAGAGGGCAGCAGATGTGTGGGTAGACAGCTTTAAGTAAGAGAGAAATAATAGGATGATTCTGCTCTGAATGAATTTAAACATGGGCCCTTGGCAGCATGGAGGATGGGAGGATGGTGCATGGTCAGTGACAGGTTTGGGAGCAGGGTGTCTGACTCAATCTGCAGCTCCCATCTTCCTAGTTCTCTCTGGTTGGTCCTCATGTCCTTGAGGATGTGAGTGTTAAACACAAAATTCCTACAATGCAGTGAAGAAGCTCATGTCCACCCTTGGGACAGTGAAGGATAGAAGGGCAGCCCTGCTGATGTCACCCCCTGTGCCTGGCATGAAAGGCCAGCATCTTATCTAGGAAATATGGTGGCCTCAGAGCACCACAGCCAACCGGACAGAGGCCTAATAGACTAGCAGGAGCTGTTGAGGTATAGAACGAAAGCAGAAAACAGACTACCTTTCCTCCACAATACTTAAAAGTCTGGTCTGGACACAGACAGGTAGTGATAACTAAGCAATGACCTTGCTGTATTGTGTCTAGACACAGATAGGTGGTGATAACTAAGTAAGACTGAGTCTAGGTGGTGAGCTGTGTGCCATAAGAAGCCAAACATGGCATATAGTGCTTAGATTCATTTCACCTGCTGCTCACCAGTGCCACAATATTTTTATCCACTTAGACATCGGTAAATTGGTCTTGTCCTGGGTTCACATTAAAGTAATGTCATTTCTCGACTTGTCCTCCCTCTCACAATAAGGTATGCTTTGGCCACATCTCTGCTAGTATGAGAAATGGAGTGGCTTCTTAACAAGAAGAGAAAGGTGTCCAAGGCAAAAATATTTAGTCCTTCTATATTGCAAGGTCCCTCACCACAAAATTCACTGAGTCCACACAATACATATGCCTCTCTAGCAATCTGAGATTATTGAAGTTCAACCCCAAGGAAGCCCCTCAAAGCAATCCACATACAGAAACAACCCTTGTTTTTCTTCAAAGGCTGTCTGAACCTAGCACAGACATAGCAGGGCAAGATGTTCTAAGAAACTACAAGTATTGTCAGAGACCATGGATCTCAACTTAGAAATGAGAAGGGAGGTAATGTTTACTGAACTCCTGCTTTGGACCAAACTATGTAAGGCATTTTTACCTCTATGTGATCACTCTATTTTTATAATTCCTTGCAAAGTAGGCATTATGAGGAAACAGGGGCTTAAGCCACTAGGAGATAGCATTGGCCTCAGTCTCACACCAAAGCCCGTGCTCTTTCCACATGAAGACTTAGAAGACTGTAGGGTACAGATCCATGACTCTTCACAGGATATTGTGACATTTCTGGATGGCTGAAGAATAATCTAGTGCCACAGTCCGGCTGCAGCAAAATAACCGAGGGGTGACGAACAATTTGTGTACATTGATACAGCAGGAGTGGGAGCCGTTTATTGTAGGACAGGAGCGGTATTTATACATTCCACACAGCTTATCTTAATTAACATAAACTAGATACAGCAGTCAACCAATAAGGAATCTCCACACTTAATGGCTCGCTGGCATTACTTCACAAACCACTCCCTCTGTAAAATGCCAGGCGCCATCTTGACTTGTTTACAGACTCTAACATTTCCCCCTTTTGTTTAATTTAAATAACAACCATAGTGGTTTTTACACAAACACCATATATAATCTGCTACAAGCAGAAGGGGAGGATACAAAATGCCACAATACCAATGCCGCAGTCTGGCTGGGCACAAAATAACCGAGCGACCACAAAGCCTTGTAGATTCAAATAGCAACTCTTTATTCCCGAACTCTCAACAATACTCTGCACGCACGTTCTGGGAAAATACACTCCCTCCACCGGGCTCTGCGTACCAATACTCTCAGAACCCCAGGAGAACTCCACGGGAACTCCAAAGGAGTGGGCGCCTGAGGCAGCAGGATACGCCCTAATCCTGGAGCTGCCCTATTCCCAGCAGGATCCACCCTAAACCCAGAGCCACCCTAATCCCTGAGCAGGGTCACCTTTCAACCCAAAATGCCATGCGTCATTCCTACTTGGTTATGGCTCTCAGCATCTCCCCCCTTCTGATTAATTAAACAATAAGCAATGTGGCTTAGGGACCCTGCCTGTTAGGTTGTCTAATTCAACATATGGTTCTTACCCGTAATCGGATGAGCTGACCTCTAGGCGTCAGCCTCCTGTCTTAGGTTGGTACCACTGCAATTGGATCATACCCGTCACTGACTACCGGTCCAGCATACAGCCATACTTGTGGATAGGCCTATGCACCAGTTGGGGGGGGGGGGGGGTAGGTTCTCTGCCTCACCTCTGTTGGCCCCCAAATTTGGCCTTGGTGCCAGTGTGGGGGGGTGAGGTTCTCTGCCTCACCTCTGTTGGCCCCCAAATTTTAGACCATCACTAGCAGAAGGGAGGAGGATACAGAAATGCCACGACACCAAGCCAATTGACGGCTCCTTTGGAAAAATTG
>NW_026000229.1:19160869-19232455 GCF_001458135.2 Marmota marmota marmota | reverse complement strand
ATTTAGTGGTTGATATTTTAACACTTTAGCTTTGTAAATTAATCAGATGTCTGTAAAAACCAAGATCTTAGACAAGTGTAGTAAACAGAATTAGCCATTTTTTTCTTGTTGAAGAAAAATTCTTCTACAGGATACCATGATGGTCCCATTGATATACTTAATAACTCATCTTTAAAAAGCCATGGGCTACATTTTTGTATTGTATCAACATATGCCTTAACTGTTCTTGGTCTTACTGGGGTGTCTCCTTCCTCTAACAATTTCTCTTCCTTGGGGGCAAACAACTTCAAACCTTGAGTCAACCATTTTCCCCAGTTTGCCTGAGAAATTTCTAGGGACAGGCAACTTGAAATAAAAACAAAATAAATCAAAACAAGAACACATTGTTTTTTGAAATGGTCACCCATTTTTTTTGCTCTCCTTCAGGGGCGAGCAATTTCACTTACCTCCAAGCTTCAGACATTCCCTGCACGGGCCGCCAAATGCCACAGTTTGGCTGGGCACAAAATAATCGAGCCATCACAAAGCCTTGTAGATTCAAACAGCAACTCTTTATTCCCGAACTCTCACCAAAACTCTGCACACACATTCTGGGAAAATACACTCCCTCCACCGGGCTCTGCGTACCAATACTCTCAGAACCCCAGGAGAACTCCACGGGAACTCCAAAGGAGTGGGCGCCTGAGGCAGCAGGATACGCCCTAATCCTGGAGCCACCCTATTCCCAGCAGGGTCCACCCTAAACCCGGAGCCACCCTAATCCCTGAGCAGGGTCACCTTTCAAACCAAAATGCCATGCATCATTCCTACTTGGTTATGGCTCTCAGCAATCTAGTGGTTCCAAGCTGAGAGTGACAATCTATTTTTGCATCTTGACTTTACTATAGTGGATCTGGAACCAACATTTTAAGAAAACAGAATAGAAAATATTACAGAAGATATCACACAAATATAGGTAATTACTAATTTGTAAAAACTATATAGTATGTATGTACAAGAAAAAGGGAGAGTTTTGTTTAAAAATGTTTAAAGATGGTTTCTATAAATTAAGATAGTACTAATTTCTCAGGAAACTATTGATCTATGGCATCCCTCATACAATGGGGGTTAGAAAATGCCTGGACCAATCTGACTCAGACAAGGAGGCTTCAAAAAAAAAAAAGTTTATGTTCAAAACTTCCATAACTTTTCATTTCTTTGCATTATTGGTTCCAATCCACACTCAACCCATAACCACAACCCCTATTCCAGGAAAAGGGAGGCAAAGTGGGTCAATGGACTCCTCCACCAATAAAGATAGTTTCTGCTGGGACAGGAGCCCCCAGTCCTTGGAGGCTCTGACCACCTTCTTCACTGGACATGAGGGTCCCTCTAGGTCTCATCCCATGATATGCCAGATCCTGCGATATTACAAATAGGCCACTTCTAGGAACCACAGGCCCAACTTCAAAATTGCCTAAATCTACCCTTTAAGTGCCAGATAGGAAAAAAGCAGACAATTCTCCCCGATCTCACCAATGACCTTGCTGGCAGCCATGAGAAGTGTGCTTATTTAATAACAGTGATATCCATGCCCTGTGTAGACCAGCTAGAAGCACCTGCCGATATCTATCACACCAACACTTGGCTGTCTTGAGATACTCTTTAGCAATGACTGGGGAGGCAGACAACTTCAGAATCTGTTCTGCCCTCCTCCACACTTATCGTTAATTCTGCTCTGATATGGCACCTCAGTGTGCTGTTCTAACTGCAGTAAGCATTCTCCTTCCCTTCTATTCCTGCCACGCTCCCCATCTTTCAAGCATCTCTGAGCAAAGTTCTTGGCAGTATATGGTATTGGCAGAAAAACAGAGGAAATGATCCTTGCTTATAACAGTAATTCCTCACACTTATTATATATAGCTTTATAATCAACAAAGCACATTCACTGCCTTATCTCAATTAATCATCTGTCCAAGAAGCACTAACCTAACTCTTAGAACTCTTAGAACCTCAAAAATGTCAGACACTAAGTGACCGCCTCAAGCTCACATCCTCAGAAGGAGCCAGCAGGGTTTTCTGCAGTCCAGCCCACCATTCCATGGCCTTCATAACAACAACGGTCATGGTCAAGGCAAAGCAGAAAATGGGCTCTGCTTGGTGTTGAGCTCATTCCAGAAGCATCTAATTTGTTCTTCATGGCAACCCTTTGAGGTAGGGAGTGTCAGTTTTTGCCCGTTTTTTAGGTGAGTTAATGAAGCTGAGAAATAGTCACCGCACTTACCCACTTATCCAAAGCCCCTTGGCTAGAAAGAGACCAGCTGGGACATGGGCCCAGACAGTCCATGCGCTACATCATCTTCCACGTTGTTCTTCCTTCTTTTAACATCCTTTCACTCATTAGATTCTCTTTACATATTTGAGACTGTTTAAGTCTGAAATTTCTTTTTACAGATGAGGAAAAGAAACTGAGAAATACAGAATTTCAGAGTTGAAAGGCACACTAAAGTTCAATTCCTTCACTCCCTTTCTGCTACCCCCATAGATGAGGAAATGAGCCCAGAGACACGCAGTGATTCTCCTACTTCACACAGCCCATTAGTGACACAGACTGGATATAAACTCAAGAGCCCTGTCATTTGGTCACTGGTCTCTAAAAAGACAAGAAACCTAGCAGGTTTTTCCAGGTTCTCAATAATGGCAAAAATAGCCATTTCTGGGCCATTGGTTTAGTTTCTCCAAACTTCCATACATTAGTTTGCTCAGGGTGCCCTAGCAAAAACCACACACTAGGTGGCTTAAACAACAGAAATCTATTTCTTCAGAGTTGTAGAGGCAATAAGTCCAAAATGAAGCTGTCAGCAGCATTGGATTTCTCCTGAGGCTTCTTTCCGTGGCATACAGATGGCAATTTCTTGCTGTGTCCTCACATGGCCTTTTCTCTGTGCAGACACATGTGACCCTGGTGTCTCTCCTTATTCTTATAAAGACACCAGTCATAATGGATTAGGGTCCCACCTTATGAACTCACTTAACCTTAATTACTTCTTTAAAGGCCCCATCTCCAAATATAGTCTCATTGAGGATCAGGGCTTCAATTTATGTATTCTGGGGGGACATGATTCAGACCAGAAGAGTTTCCTGATCTCGATAACGGGAACATTGTCACAACCCTCATCGACCACCCTTCCAAGACTGTTGTGAAAATGTAGTGCCCAGCTCGTCACACAAGTCTGATGAACGGTTGTTCACTCTTGCCCTGCCCTCCACATCAGGTAGAGAGCAGAAGATGGAGGACCAGAAAAACACGCTAGTGCATCCCTCAGAAGCCAGTCTCACTGGTGTCAGGGGAATAACAAGTTCTCCAGAGTAGGAAAGCAACTTACTGTTCGTTATGCTTCCAATTGCCACAGTTGGCATATTCTATTAAAGACACTTAGAGTCAGAGAGAAGAAAGCTGCTTTGCAGGCATAAAGAACTTCACGGAAGCAGAGACTTTAGCACGCTTCATGCTGATTGACAGGATGTCTTCTCTTTAAGTGAGAAGCTGTCAGGTACCGTATTGTTAAGAGCTTATCAAATTTGTACACAGGATATTCTTTATTGCATCATCCCATCAGATCCTTGCAATATATTCATGTAATATCAAATGCAGGATTGTGTTATATACTGTAAGGTATGGGATGAGATGGCCATAACTTGTCTTTTTAGAGACCAGTGACCAAAGACCTGCACTACATAAATGCCACATACACAAAAAAAGGACCCTTTCTTGGCTTTGAATACTTGCATTCTTGCCCTTAACTTTCATTAAAAACAGAAAGAAAGGAATGCAAAGCAAAGAGGCACTGCACAGTGACAGTAGACATGTTAATCTGTGCTCAGGGAATCATGAGGGAATCATGAAAGAGAGGTACAGGAGCACGTGAACCAGGGTCCTAGCACCAGCATAGCCATTGACTGCCACGTGTCTCAAATAATTATTTGACTTTTCAGTTCTCAGTGTCCTTACTTGCCAAAGGAGGTGGCATACCGAATGATCTCCAAGGCACCACCGAACATGGACCATTCAAATAATGCTAAGAAAGTTCGTTTCCTTAGACCTAGTTCTCTCCCCTTCCCTCTCCTCTCTAACCTCTTCCTTAGCTCCCCATCCCAATCCTTGTAGTTCTAGAACCCCTCCCTTCAGCCCTGAAATCACTTCTCAGGATCATCCCTATGTGTGCATAAGAATTCCCACTGTCATTCAAATTCAAGATCTTTAAAAATGGGCTTTGGTCTATTTCTCTAAGCTATTTGCTCCACATCTCCAGTTCTGTCTACAGAAGCCCCTGTGGAAAAGTGGAAAACCCACAGAACATGGGAACCAAGAGATGAGTTTACAACCCGCTTCCTAGACCTTATTACTTTCTTCATTTCCAAGGACTAATTGTGGATTTATTCTCTGCCAGGGTATGTTGAAGATACACACATGAATAAGATGTTCCCAGCCTTCAAGAAGCTCAGCACCCAGCTATGTGACACAATCTTTTTGAAGCAGAACTTATAATATTTTAAATAAATAATGTCTGCCTCATAAGGCTGCTGTGGGTTAGCCAGCATAAAGGGCCATGTTCCTTTTCTGCCCTTTCTCTCTCCTCCCAGGCATGCTGATTATTCCCTCAGCTTCTGGGCACCTGAGGCCTAAAAGCTGCCTGGCATTGCTACATCCTGCCCAGCCTGCCCTCCCTGGGCAGAGGCCATTTTACTTCCCTGAATCTCACAGTTTCTGACACACAGAGTTGTTCAGTCAGGGATTGCAGTCCAGTATGCTGTAAGGATGACGAACTGTGGGCTACAGAGCTTTGGGGCTCCTTAAGGACAACGGCTTTGTCTTTCCCTTTTGCTCTCAATGCCAAACATAGAGCCTGGCATGTATTAGTTACTCAATAAATAACAATTTTTATCTTATCTCAGAGACGACCCCCAATGATCCCAGTCCTTCATTTAAACAGCAGAAGCCTCATCTCCCTCTTGCATGGGTCAAGAAAGATTGACAACATGATTTGGAGGAACAACCCGGAATCCAGCACAATTCTCTCAGACTCCCCCATCACAATTAGTAATAGACTCGTTTCCCTCATTTCTCCCTCCTCTCTTTCCATTGTCCAGTAAAGAATGAAATGTGCTGATGAAAACTCACAAAAGGTGCTGAAGCCAACTGAAAAGGCAAAGAGGGGGAGAAAAGGAGTTTTTAGGAAAGAATAAAGTACAATAGCAGGAATAACAAACCAAGGCACCAGGAAAATCTCTGCCAGGTGGCCACAAACGGCTTTCTATTTCCGTCCTTGTCAAGTGCATCATTGGACGAGATTACGCACACGCACTTCCTCCCTGACAAGAGACACTTTTTGTTCACTCAGTCCTTCATTAGTTCTGCTATATCAGGTGAGTTCATATTCCGCTGGGCAGTTTTATTAGCACTCAAAATCCTCAAAACCCTTAAACCAAGTCACCATCACACTGATCATTATTCGCATCGCTCAAGAACACGTTCTGAAAACTCATATTAAAAATGCCCTGATTCATTTCAACTAAAGAGTTTTTAGCCCAAGGAACTTGGCACATCTGTTTTAGAAATCAGTCATCTATGAAAGACTTTTCTCTTCTGTGCAATCTGTAGGCAGAGAGCAATAACCCAGCAGGCTTTCCTTTATCTTTGGAAAAAGGAGTCAAAATTCCATTTATAAAGCAGCCCTTAAAATAACACGGAAAAAACATCTGGTTCTAGGGAGTGGTCCAGGTCAAGATGCCAGTTACCAATTAGTTAACCACAGGAAACAGATGGGTTTCAAACCCATTTGTCAAGACTTATTTGTGCTATGTGCCCTTGCCCCTGGGTTGATAATCTTGTCACTGGGAATAGGACAGTGCCAGGTGAGACATCACTCGAACAATGCAAGACCAGGTGATCACTAGAGAAGGTGAATGTGAGCTAGACCTCAAAGGCTGAGCAGGAATTGGATGGAGGGAGGGACAGAAGGCAGCATCAGAGAGGTGAGGATGAAACAAGAGCTCGGAACCTTTACCTTACTTTGTGCCAGTAGTTTCAGGACCAAAGGGACAGAGGCAGATTAGCCATGATGCTGATAAGCTTAAGGTTATATAATTTTATAAAATTTTCAAAAGGTAGTTTGGTTTACTGCTATCTCTTACCAATCTGATTTATCCTCATCTTTTCCTGGCCCCCAGAATTAAAGGCCATTGGAGTAACTTGGGCACTTAGGGGATGTGCATTTGGGAAGATGAGATAGGGAAATGCTGAGTTTGAGTTTAGTGAGATGTAGTGAGGTGGAACATGGCCACTTCCAAGTATAATGACGTTATCAGTAGCCAGGGTCAAAGAACAACAAACAAAAATGCCCTAAAATCTTACAATTCTTATAGAAAAGAAATTTGATTGCTGTTCTTCCAAATTTGTCTAAACTCCCAACAATTTATATGAAATTTCCAAGAACAAGGAGTGAAGCTTAATTAAACTATTCCAAATCGATGATGATGATGATGAATGATGATGATGGTGATAATAATAACAACAACAATAATAATAAACTATGTTTAACCAACTATGAGAACCGAGTGAATTATCTATTTTCTGTAGATTATATTGCAATATTATTGTCATGAGAAAAAAAATGATCAAAGACTATGAAACCAAAAAAATGTATAAATAGAAAAAAGAGGTTTATCCTTTGACTCATTGATCAAAACAATGAACACTTTTCCCAAAGTTTGTGTTGTTTGCAGTATTAGCCAGCTTTAAATTTTTTAAGATTTCTTTTAATAAATATGTTTGTGCCTAATTTTGTGTTCTTTTTCAAGTGGTTTCCCCCAAACAACAGAATAACACATGAAACACATTCTCCAGAAAGCATATAGTCATACAATAAGGGCTCAGAGTCAGCCTGAGGGTCCTAAGTCACCTAAGATGTTGGGAAAGGAGGCCACAGAGAGAGAGAGAGAGAGAGAGAGAAAGAGAGTATTTGGGACAGAGACAGAGTCAACAAAGTTTGGTGAAGGGTGGAGGGTAGAATTAATAGAGGCTGACCTTGGCTGAGGGACCCAGAGCCACCTTATGGCTTAGGTGGTTGGGGTCTGTTTCACCCACCAAAAGACACTCTTCTTTTGTTCTCAGTTAACAGAGTCCCTTTGAGTCCTGCAGCTTTTATACATGTTTTCAGGTCTTGTAATTTTCTCCAGGACATGTTTTTCACTTGGCCAAAATTTAAAAATAAATATACTCACTTTCTATATTAGTAGCAGCTCTATGCTGCTCTAATATTTGCTCCATTATTAACACTAGTGAAGTGAGACTATTTTGACTCAACCAACCCCCTGAGGACTTTTGTCACAGGTCTTGCATGCATCCTCAAATGACATTCTGTCCAGGTTCTGGGTTCTGTCTCGGCCCTCCTGAGGAGAGACCTAGGGACTGTTTCCCTCTACGTGTCCTCCCATGGCCATCACAACCTAATTCCATGTGAGCATGGTGGCATTGCTTCACCCATCTTTGTTCTATATCATGCACAGAAAGAAATTAAACAAGGAGATAGCACATGATTACACACTGACAAACATTTCCACAGCAAAAGGACCTATGTTATTATTTCTGAAAATGAAAAAAGAATACCTCATGGGCATTATCACAAGTATTTCTCAGGCCAACCTTGGGCAATAGGTATC
Source organism: Marmota marmota marmota (assembly GCF_001458135.2). Lineage (NCBI taxonomy): Eukaryota > Metazoa > Chordata > Mammalia > Rodentia > Sciuridae > Marmota > Marmota marmota. Next base: position 19,224,754 of record NW_026000229.1, on the reverse strand, counting down.
ATTAACCCTGGGAGATTAATTAACTAACTTGGGGTCAACCAACCAACCAGAAGGAATTGGATTTGTCTGGATTGAAAGCCACTTTCATGTTAGAACACGCACTGTCCTTCCCCTCTGCCCCAGCTCCTTTTCCCCCATCCTGGGGCTTCTCTGTGCCACTTGAGAGTGAACACAAATCTGTCATTTGGGAGACCATTCCCTAAAAGGCAGGGGTGCCAGCTTGCTATTTTTCTTTCTCATTGGCCCATCTTTATTTTTACGAACTCTTGGAGTCGTTCTTCAATTGAAAGTACGGGGGAAAACCTAATTTTAAATCAGCATTTTTGCCAAGCAAAAGATTACCTTTTCAAGGTTCACCCAACATTCAGTGTTGACAGCCATCCTTTAAAGGGAGCAGGAATGGCAAGGCTGAGAGATTCTAAACCAAGCACCACAAAGGCTCCTATTGAAATGAAGAACTGAATCCCCTGCCTCCTGCAGCAGACGCCATTCACTCCGGGGACTGGATGTCAGAACAAGCCAAAGCAGATTTCATTCATCCTTGTCCAAACCCCAGGGAGCCAGGACGCTTTATTCAAGGCAGAATATTCAAAGTCTTCACCATTTGCCTCTTGCCATCTTCCTCTAACCAGGTGGCCAGCTGATTCTGATTGATCCCAACAATGTTTCTTCTCATAGCTGAATTTCACAAGTATGTGAGAAGTCTCAGGGGTAGGTTTTTCCCCCAGAGCTTCTAATAAACCAGGTCCTCACACTTGAAATAAAGGCCGCATCAAGAGACTCCTCATGGCTAGCCTGACTGGCCGTGCTGCCTCTCGGCAGGTGATTCCACTCTTTGGGGGCCTTCAGAACTTCAATCTAAAATCAGAAGCTTGGGATGACAGTACATGATGTGACCCCAGAGAAAATTTGCTTGCCTTGTTGTGGGATGTTAGCTGCTTTAGAATTCTCAGAGGGACACTCTACTGGTGAAAGGAATCTTTGGGGGAATAAGAACTAAAGATAGGGCCAAGAGATTTCATTATCACTGGCAAGAAGAGCAGGGAGGTGGGGAGGGCCCTGCCTGGGAGGCTCCCTGCTGTCCCAGGTGCCACACTTCTGGAGATCTAACAACCAAGCAAACCTGTTGTGAAGGGAAACCAGCCTGATCCAGGGCAGGAAGCCTCTGTGGTATGAGATACGTTTTAAATGATAATCAGCTTCCTCAGCCTGAAAAGACCAGGAATCAGAAACAATCCAATCAAAGTCTCTGAAGATAATGTTGAAGGGCAGTGAGAAGTTGTACATGACCTTGTTCAGCTAACCCTGTTCGTGAAGATTATGGAACAGGCTCCAAATGGAAAGATGTCATTTGGGAAAAACTAAAAGGAAATATAACTTTACACAGCAGGTAGGGAGATTTGGGGGCTTACCAGGCAGTACAGACCATGTATAAATACAATCAAAGCATGTGTAGTAGAATTTATGGAATAAGAGATCTACTGTGGATCAATGAGAAGTTCAGATATTTGTCTAAAGTTTTCCATGATCTTTAGAAGTTACTTTACAGATATCAAACTTTTTCCCCTGGAGTACACATGATGGATGACATTCACAACACTACATACACTACTACAGGTATTTCTAAATTGTGACCTTTGATATAGACCACAACTGAGCTATGCCTCTACTATTTTGTCACTCAAGCAAGCAAAGATACTAAAATGTATGTGAATCAGAGTAATGGAGCATGGCTATAACTTGAAATTCTTTGAAGCACAGATCATTTTAAATATCCTATGGGATTCTGTTCTGCATATATATTCTAAATCATGTTGCCATGGCTGTGAAGCATAGAGGGTCCCATCTCAGTGATGGGACCTTAAAATAGAGGAGTTAATGGGACCTGGAGTGAAATTGGAATGCTATAGGAAGGCAGAGAACATGGCCATGGTTTTCAGTATGGTTGAACTAACATATAGTACCATGCTTGGCCACAAATAGTGCTCAAAAATATTGAATTGATTAAAAAGTAGTGTTTCCTTCCTTTGTCAGCTTCTCTAAGGGATGCATAAACATGCTAATCATAATGATCAAGAAGACCTAGAAGTTTTAGAATGTGATGCAAGCTGAGCTCAGTCTAGAGAGAGACTGCTCGAACAGGCAGGAGCACATGTCTGCTATCAAGCTCTACTACAAGCAGAACCTCCCAAATGGGCACAGAATCTCAGCCAGAAACAAGATTTTCAATAGCAGGATCCTGGCCCCAAGGAAGGAATTGAAAGGAACGAGGCAGGGATGGGTGCCAACTAAGTCAACAGATCATTGATCTGATCTCTGGATGTGATAATGAATCCGAAAAACAACCTGAACTAAAAATTGTTTTTTTCAAATGAGATTTGGGGGCATCTGGCTCTAAAGCCCAAATGGGGTGAGTCTGTGCTGGTGAATTCCCCAAGAAAGATCAAACAACAGGTCTACCAATGATTCCAGACTGGCTTATCATCCTAACAGATTTATGAGCACTATAATATATGCATCTCTGAACTCCTTGTGCCCTGCCCATGGGAAAGTTAAGTTGTATCAGTTTTAAGATATATAACACTGGAATTATAAATAGGCCCTTTCAGTATTATTGTAAAGATTGTATAATATCTATAAGGACCCCAGCATCATCCCTCACATACCATACAAACTTACTATTTACTGCTTGCCAACTGAGTGGCCAAGACATAGGCTAAAACCTTGCTCTGACGAGTCATGCAGTCACTACGTTAACTCCACAGAAGTTGACTGCCTTAATTGCAAACATCTCGGGTGCCTACCTTATCTATTTGAGGATGTCTATGTCAAAAACACAATTTAGATCTTGAGTGAGGAGATAGTTGGCTCCTTCTAGAACACTAAAAATTGAACACGTTTTTACGAGTTAAATGGCATCCTCCAAAATTCCTCTGTTGAAGTCCTATCCCTCAGTACCTCAAAATGTGGCTTTATTTAGAGATAGGGTCATTGCCGACATAATTAGAAAAGGCAACCCTTGCTAAGAAATAGCAAAGAATTTGGCTGGATTATGTTATGCCATTTGTGGAAAGTAGAATTTGTAAGGGATGAACTTGGATTTTAGCTGAAGGTATTTCCAAGCCAAGTGTTGAAGCTGTGGCTGGCTTCTCCTTGCTCTTATAGTGGAATATAAAAGGAGAAAGAAAATAGAAGAAGAAGCTGCTATGAAAAGAGAAGCCAGAATTTGAAGATTTGGAAAATTCACAACCCATCTAAAAATATTCCAAAAAATGAAAACATGTGCTGCTTGAAAGAGAACACCAAGGGTGTGGCTGAACCACCATTTGCTGTAGGGATCAAGTACATGACTTGTGGATCTAATGAACAACCAGCAAAAAATGCTGCTGACCTGAATGGAAAACAATAGAGAGAGGACAAAACAAGAAAAGGATGAATCATACCTGATTCAGAAGTTATTTGGATGAGATTTTGGACTTACAGCCCCAAAGTGGATGATGGAATGGTTTAAGACCTTAGTAGATATCGGAATGGAATAAATGTATTTTGATGTAAGAAGGACATGAATTTGAGGGGACCATAAGGCAGACTGTGATGGGTTGAATTGTCTCCCCCACCACACACACATTTACATGTTGAAGTAATAACTCCTTTTTTCTCAGATTATCACCTTATTTAAAAATAGGGTTTTGTAGATATTAATTAGTCATGTTAAGATCATCCTGGAGTAGGGACAGTCCTTAATCCAATGTGACTGGTACCCTCACAAAAAGGGAAAATTTGGACATAGACACACATACACAAGAACACTACAGCAAGACTTGAGTGGTGCTGCTGTGAGCCAAGGAACTACCAAAAGCTAGAAGATAACTGGGGAAGACCCATTCCTAGCACCTTCAGAGGAAGCCTGACCAGCATCTCAGTCTTAGAGTTCTTGCCTCCAGAATGGCTAAACAATAAATTTCTGTTATTTAAGCCATTTTGTTTTGGGTTCTTTGTTTTAGCAGCACTAGCAAACTGATACAAAGGTTCATGCAGAACATCGAAACACAATAAACCAGACAGAATTATGTTAGAAATGAAACTTTGAAAGAAAATTAAACTAAACTAAATTCAACTTACTAACTAAATTACACTCCTTACTTCTTGGCTCTTGAAAGCTGTCTACATGGAATGGTTTTGTCTTTTTGTCATTTTGAAAATCTCCATATCAGAATACAAAATTGTCCACACATTCATACCAAATTTAGTAACTAATGGGCAAAGATTGAAAAAAAACATGAAAAACCCAAGAACTTTTATATTAAGTAGTCAAGGCCACATGACTACTTAATATAAAATATACTTTTATATATATAATAGACAGATGATATAGATAGACACACATCTATAAATACATGTCTATGCATATATACATACTCATATGTCATCTTAAAACTATGCTGTCTCCTTAAAGTTAACCATGATTATTGGTAAATGTTTACCATCTTCAGCCTCAAATCATGTCATGTTTCAAACCAAGTTAGCTAACAAGGGCTCCCACCCCTTCCTGTTGATTCTGGAGACAAACAGAAACCTAGAACACACAGGCTTTAAAATTAAGACCCAAAGGAAGAAGGGCCCTTTAGATCAAACAATTGGGAAAGGAAAAAAGGAGAGCTAGAACAACTAATAGAATGAGAGATTGAATCTTCAAGAGTGAAGTCAAGATTATTCATTCATGGTTTGTTTGTTTTTTTTAAAAAAAGGACAATTAGTAAGAATTTTTAAAACTCAGAATGTTGAAATCATTAGTGGCTGATCACTTGAAGCAAGAATGCAACTGGTATGATTAATGACTGAATTTTGAATATTTCAGACAGATCAAGGGACTCTCCCTCACTACAGAGCATGCCACAGCCTGTCATATGAACCACCCCAGGATGCTAGAAAATGTAAGGGCATCTCAACAGGTTATTTCCTCACTAAAATATTATGTAATTAAAAAAATGCTAACTAAGACCCAGATTCACTCATTCATCAGACAGCATGGGGTAGGAGAGAGTAGCAGAAAGAGTATAAACCTAGAAGGAAAAAATGGTTTTGTCAATTTATGCAATCTTACCTGTATCATTTAAACACTCTGAGCCCTAATTCTTCTCATCTACAAAAGTGAAGTGGAAATGACAAAGCCTTCCTTTCTGGTATATCGAAATTCTATGCAAAATATTAAGAGCTATTCAAATGTAAGTTATTGGCATCTGCTGTGTAAAGTACATATGCACCAATGAAATAGACACATGAAGGTATTGAAGTCCTGATTCTGCTCTCAAGGAGATTTCAGGCTAGGAGACACATAGACCTTAATTTCACATAAAAAAGGAAATGCCTATGGAGGTAAGGTCACTTCCAGAGGGGGTCAGGGGTGGTGATGAATCAAAGAAGACTTCAGGGAGGAAGTGGGATTGATAACAGAAGGCAGCTGAAAGTTGAAGGTCTTGGTTTCTGAATTCTGCTGAGTTTGGGGAGTCAGATGGGAAACGAAAACCACTCACTGAGGGAAAGTGAAACCTTCCAATTCCCTTGTCCAAGCAGGGACCCGGTGTTCTTGTTAAGCCGCCTGAAAGCATGGCAAAAATAGAACAGGTCAAGCATGTCTCCATATCAAACCATTGCCATCTCTCTCGAGTTCCTAAAAAGGAAAGTCCACACGGTCATCCAGATGGGGATGATACACCCTTGTTCTTGTCTATCAGATGCTTTAAAGCCCCCAAATCCTCCAACTCCTGAGGTGGATAACTCTTTTTTAATTTGTCTAAAAAATAGAAGGGTAAAATATAAAAAAATAGCTAAGTAGATGGAAACAATAGGGGATCATTATAGGCCTCTCCCTTGTCATGTGAGGAGGGAGAGTCAGGAGAGTTCTCACTCTACGCCCCTGCTCACCTTGCCAAATTAATCTCCTTAATGCTCAGTCCTGATCACAACCCCACTAAGCTCAAAAACCTAGACCTGGTTCCCTGGTGCCTATAAAATTAGGCTCACAAGCTTATAAGTAAACAACAGGATCCTAACAGATCTTTCCAATATAATCTTCTTTATCTTCATTATCTCTTCCCTTTGTTCCGGAATAACCAGACATTCCACTTTCCTGTCCTCTTGGTATTCAGGCTGTTGTTCCCCAGCCCTTAAACCTCTTTGTCTCACATACACCTTTTGAAATCTTTACCACTGAACAAAGTCCAATTAAAATTTCTTTCCAATCCTATGAAACAACCACTCACTGAGCCCCTTCCATGTCATGCATTGTATAGACACAGACTTGGAAAAATTAATTCTGCTATTGCAAAAGATCCTGCAAAGACTCAGAGAAAGTGCACTTCAGCTGAGGCTTATAATGGGGAGCAGAGGATTTGCAGGTAAAGATGAGAGATTGGTGTCTGCCAAGGTACAGAGGCAAGTGCCAGTCATGATCAAGGACAAGGATAAGGTTAGAGGTTGTTGAAACAGGACATGAGTATGTAAGGAATTCTGGGAAGTAGGATGGCTGGTTTTCAAAGGCAGGAGGTCAGACTTTATGGGGTGTGGGGAGGGGTCTTCTAAAGGCTGTTTTAGGAGTGATTCAGATGTTGTACGGTTGATGTTACCTAACAACTAAGATTGCCTTAGGATTGTTTGGTTGACAGAAGTAGACCCACTCAACCTGACATGAGGAAAAGGGACTTGTTATTGAATAAAGAGACAGCCCATGGAAACCCAGGGCAGACTCTGAGAAGGAGATATACTTAGAGATCCAGGGACAATTATGCACCAACTCTCACACTCTGGATCTCTCAGCTCCAACTGTCAAAAGTGAAGATATGACCATCTACTCTGGTCACATCAGCTGTGACCAGAGAGAAGTCACAACTTTGTTAATTGTCAAAATACTTCTCAGGCAGTGGTCTCAACTATTCACCAACCAATCTCTCTTTACAAGCAAGTAAGGAGGCTCAGAGAAGCTGAGAAATTTGCTCCACAGCACAGAGCAAGTCATTTGTAGAGCTAAATACCTACATCTAGGAATCCACATTCCTCAAACCCAAGACTATTTTGATCAGACTGTGTGAGATTCCAAAACATTCTTCCTCATTTGTTCATTGACAAGTAGTTGTTGAACACTTACATGATTCCTATGCTTGGGACTTAGAGGAAATTTCTTTAAAAATCTTATCCTTTTACCCACACAGATCACTGAGGAGACAAAGTGATACCTTTCCGTTTACCACACAGGACACATGGTAAATGGGAAAGAGGTTTTTTTAAAGTACTGAAACTTCTCCTTAAAGTTTCTATAATTACTTCAGGTACTTAGTGATAGTGTAAAGTTATTTTATTCAGCAATATTATTTAAGATTAATATATTCTCTGTGGTCTCTATAGTAACCGATCTTTCGGCATAGTATTGAGATTGGGGATTTATTTATATTTAGGCTTCACCCAAGAGGAAGATTTTTGTATAATTTATTGTTACATTTAGAGAGCATAAAACCTTTAGGCCACAATGTGTAGTTAATATTCAGAATTAAGTCAGTTTATTATGCATCAACTGGTAGGTCAAATTCAGCTTTGTGTGCTATAATTTATAATACAGGTTTTTGCCTGGAGCAACATGGAAGCCCTGAAGCAGTGCTGTGAATTATTACAACTAAATCGGGCACTACCTGCCAAAATACACACCATTGCTTGTATTTCTATTGCACGGAGACTATAAACATGATTTCCAAGAGCTCTGTGCTGCAAGGACATCTAAATAAAATATCAGTTTCATGACCAGTGTCAGCATTTAGAAACTTATTTCCTTTTCTTGCAGCTGCTGCAGGTCCAGATTTTGGTGGCAATTCACTTCTTAGCCACTTACAAAATGGCTGTTTACAGGTTTTATGACTACAGCATGTAAGCATATTTCTCTCTTTAATGGGTGCACACACTACACTGCAGTATGAGCATTATTAAAACTGTATTTGGAAAGCAACTTTAAATATGGCATTTAATAAGCCAAGATACTTTAATAAAAGATTCAGTGAATACTTAAACTATATTATGAATTTCTTTCATTGAATACCATTTGTGTTTCTGATCACTGTTTACCCTCTGAAAACAGGGACTAACTCTTTCCAAATTGTGGCTTTCTGTGGTCTTAATTTTAGGGAATATTTTATGCTTTGCACAAAAACTAGCAAATGCACTCATTTTTTCATTATGTGTGAGTGAATTTCCTATTTTATAGATGTGCAAAAATTATAGAAAATAATTTTTATCTAAATATCCCCAAGTAGGAGAAGGTTAAATAAACATTGGGTCATACAGTCTGTGTATATAGCCATTTGCATGATGTTTACAAAGAGCATATATTCACATTTTTGAAATTGCTGAAGTTTGGCCTAATCTCATTCCATGAAGGTCAAAGTCCAAAATGAATGTTCAAATAACAAGTGAAGGAAGCTCACCTAATGTAAAACTACATCACATATTCCAAGCATTTGGGAGATGAGGTGGATTTCAGTAATTCCTGTCTCCCTTTTCTCTGAAATGGGTTGCCATTGGCGTCAGTGGGGAAAAACAAAAAAATGTAGCCAAAGAGGAAAAGACAATATGCTTTCCCTAGCAAAAACTAGATACTTTTGATATTCATAATTTTCTAAAAGTCTTCTGAAGGAGTGGTAAGGACAAAGAACCTGGGATGGGAAGGATCTTGGCATATACAGGGAACACCCAGAAGGTGAATATTAGTAAGGAGAAGAGTCCTGACTCCACCTTTTGGTAAACTAGTATTTTTAGTTTGGAACACCAAATGTTTAGTATACCTTGGGAATTTACTGTGTAGCCTAAGTCGTAGTCCTATGCAAAAACACAAATGAAAAAGAAAGGAGAAAACAGTAAATCTTTCTTATGCACTACCATTTGCCCACAAGAATTAAAAAAGAAAATTAGAATTTTAAATAAAAATTCTACCCATTAGAAAGTTGTCCACAAATCAACTTTTGGAACCACTGGATAAAACCAGGACCTTCCCCCCTCTTGTTCTCAGTAGGTGCACCAGGAACGGCTTGTAGCTAAGAGCCTATGTCATTGATGCTGCTGTCTCCTATCTGGAATGTGCAGGGAAGGCAGAATCTGTGATGGCATCATCAGTTGCCTCATGTCATGCAGCAGAGGGAAAGTGAAGTGACAAAGACAGCCATCCAAGCAACACTGGTCTCCTGGGGGCTTTGACTGGGTAACATTTCTGGCCTCTCCAAGCTGAGAGTCTATACACCTAGGTTTCCTGAATAAAGGCCAAGTGCACTATTCACTCATCAAACCTAACAAGAACCTTCACCATGGCACAGTGTTTTGAAAATGGCAGTAAAGTACTTCAAAGTAGTGATCATATTTAATTATATGTTTTATATCCTTTTGGCTTGAGTATGAAGCACACAGGTGTGGAGAGAAATCACCTTTGCCAGCCACAGGGTCCCAGCCCAGGCCAGAGGTACAGTTGCCTCCTGTCACCTGTTATAGGAGCTCTGTGAATATCTCTCACAGAGAAATTTGGCTCATGCCGTAGATACATTTACTTGCCTGACTAAAAGAAAACAGGTGTGTAGCCACCTCATGTAAGGGAACTCACTGCTCACTGGGCCACATGACCAGGCAAGCTGGAACAGGTGTGCAGCCTGGCGGGCAGCCCCCAGACCAGCTTCTGAAAAGATATTGGCTGACTGCAGTATACTAACTGGCTGTTCTTTCGTGCTTGCCTCACATGCCTATGTGGTTGAGAACATGCCAAAGCTTTTGCCACTCCAACAGCAGAGACAAGTGCAGGTAGCAGCCAGCAAGTTTGGGACCAACGGCAGATGATCTTTTGGGTGAGTAATCACTGACTCAGGAGTCTCCAGGCTTCAGCAGGCCCAGAAAATTCAGTGAGGCTCCATGATTCTGACTTCCACACATTCAGCAAATATTTGTTGAGCACTTCCCAGTTTCAGTATTTAAAAATAGCTTTAAAAGTAATCTTGACCATTTTATTGGGTTTACCACATTTTCTAAAACATTACCATATTCGTTTGGTTTGGCCTGGGATTATAGTATTTCCTGAACCCCAAGCATCATGTTTTGTTCTCATGTTAAGATTTTTTAAAATCAGAAGTCCTAGAATTGTTTATTTCTCCTAAAAATCTATAATGTGGTATATATTACAGATAAAATTTGATGGTATCTGTTTTAGTCAGCTTTTTGTCATCGTAACAAAATCCTGAGAAAATCAATTTAAAAGGAAGAACTATTTATTTTGGCTCACAGTTTCAGAGGTTTCAGTCCATGGTCAGCTGGCTCCATTGTTTCTGGGCCTGTGGTAAGGCAGGATATCATGATGGAAGGGCATGGCAGAGCAAATCTGCTTGCTTCCTGGCAGCCAGGAAGCACAGAAAGAGAAAAGAAGGGACCACAAATGAGATATATTCCCCTAAGGACCCACTGTCTTCAACTAGGACCCACTTCTTTTTAAAAATTTTATTTATTTATTTTAATTAGGCATATATGACAGCAGAACGCTTCTTATATTTCTTTCCTACTACCTCCCAATAATGCAACAAATTATGAATCCGTCTATGGGTTAATCCACTAATTAGGTGAGAGCCTTTGTGATCCAATTACTTCCTAAAAGCCCCACCTTTAAACATTGCTACACTGGGGAAGACCAAGCCTTCTACACATGAGCCTCTGGGAGACATTCAAGATCCCAGTCATAACAGAAACTTAGCATCAAGAAACATCATATGTCAAATATTATTGATAAGAATTAGCTTTACAAATGAGAAATTTGAATTGAAAGGGGGAACAAATGCAGGAGATGCTAAGTAATAGAATCCAAACACAAAACACTACATGCTCCCTGATTCCAGTTGTGTGACATTCTTTAAAAGATAAAACTAAAGGGAAGGAGAACAGATTGGTGTCTGCTGAGGACTAGAGGAAAGAGTTGGGGTTCACTTCAAAGGAGGAATGAAGGAATAATTTGAGGTGATAAAATAGTTTGATATGATAATTGTGCTGGTGGGGGTAAGATTGCATATTCAATTGAATTTCTTACAACTGTATGTCAAAAAGGGTGAGCTTTTCCTATGTGTAAATAAGTGAACAGTGAATAAAAAGGAAATGTGTTCAAATAATTAAAAATTATTAATTTTATATAATTTTATATGATTTTTATAATTAAAAAGAATTATACTGTAGAGCCTGCAAAAAGAAGCTAGAGGAGGATTCATTATTACTGAAATGTCATGTGGTAGACAAAACCCTTCTAAATCAAAGAGGTCTGTGATGGCAGAAACATCTGGGAATATGAAGACCTATGGGGAAGACCTACAGTTTATTTTAAATATCCTCAAATAACCTCACAGAATTCATAGTCACTGGGCTTCTATAGTGTGTTCATAACCTTAGATGTGTCCAGGGAAGAGAAGAGAGAAAAGGAATGTACCTTTACCCTTCCTACATGAGAAGTGAAAGAGCCCCTAGCAAAAAAGAGATCATTTTAATTTACTAGAAAGCACACTGCACACAGACAGGGAGTTTAAATTATGTCCTGGTGCATAACCAGCACTCTAGGACAGAGTCACACAAAAATATAATGTATGTCCTTAAAAATATAATGTAGAATAAATGAATGAATTGTGGCCAAATTACCTAGATTGACTCAATTCCAACTCTGTAAATATGTCAGATAAAATTCCACCAAAAAAAAAGTGGAATTTTTTTTACATAGTGGAGCTTGAAATCAACAGAGATGGCAAAAATCAAGAGAAAACTCAAAGTCAGTGTGGTGAACAAGACTGAAACTGAAATGGCCCATGGGATTCTTGGATCTGTATTTAAGTCCTAATAGCTGAGGGATGGATCTTTGATGTCTGTAGGGAGGGAAGATAGACCAATGGCTTTATGCTCTTCAAAGGATAAAACTGATCCTGCCAGGACCCATAAAGGGCTGTCTCAACTCTGAAACAGATCCTAGGAGAAGTTCACTCACTGGTCCAGGGAAGCAGAAAGGAAGCTTGACAGCCACCAGACAAGAGCAAAGTACTATCCAAAAGAAATTGGAAGCTTCTGTCTGTTGCATGTAAATGTATGAAGTCTAAATCCACAGTATCTAAATTGTGTGTTACCTATGGTAAGACCCTCATGCTATCTGAGAAATTAACATGAACATGGATTAGAACCCAGGATACCCTGACAAGAACAACCACCCAATCACCATAGTCCCCAGGGGCTGCCTGAGAAAGCAAGCTCCCTTGGAAGTTGACTTTCTAATTCAAGATTACAGATAATGCAAGGTAAAACAATACCCTGGGGAAAAGTCAACTGAGGCGACTATTGTGCAGAAGTAATAAAACCATTTGAAAGAAACCTTAAATTAATTTTGATTAATATATTCAAAGCCAAGGTAGAGATCCTATAAAACTAACAAAGCTAAAGCTCTAGATCTCTCACGTGCACAGTCTCATTCCAAAACCCTGGGAGAGACCCTGGCAATGTACATACATGATGGGGTTTTTTTAGAATAACTTTATAAAAATATGTTTTGACCTTAATTGCTTAAAATCACTGTCTATTTCTATTCTGACTTTCTATTTTTATTTGAAGGTACTGGGATGGCAATGTGCCTTTGGGGGATGGTTTAAAGCTGGAGATACATTTAGCTTAGATGTAGTGGGACTTATAGTGTGGTTTATAGTCATGTCCACGTAGCAGCATGGGGTACAGGACCAGAGGTTGTATCTCAGTATAAATTTGTCCAATAGTACTCTGCACCACAAATATGGAGAGAAGGAGAAAGCTGAAATGTATAGAGCCAAAAGCACATGTGTACAGTGTCTTCTAATTCTTGTTGTTATATATAGAAAAAATTGGATAAAGCTTTCCCCAATTTGACAACAATTCTAAAATGTATGATATTACCAATAACTATGTATGAAACAGAAACTATTTTTTTTCTTAACAACAAATAATAAGATTGTGATCAAATATGCTAGAGAAAAGATTGAACTATTTTCTCTATAGAAAAAAATTAAAGATCTTTTGAAGAAATCAATTATAGAGATGCATCAGGCAGTTAATTATTAAAAGCATATTATTATTTTTCAGGATTTTGTGTCATGTTTGTGATATTTTTAGTTTTCTGAATCTATAGTTTGCTGTGATTCATTTTCTTATTCTACATAAATATTCTCTACTATACCTAGTTTTGCATTTGTTGTTGTATATTCTTTTACTTAAGGAAGGGCCTTTCAAAGTGTATAGCTTCAGATTACACAAAATCCTTGTCCGCCCCCCTTGTTTTAAAGGTAATTGTGAGAATAAAAATTATATGGTAAAAACAGAATAGTATGAAAAAATATGAAATACAGAAAGAAATGTATATTCAGTGAAAAAATCCAATGGGTGAGGACAAAGAAAACTAGACAGAACCATTGAGATTATTTTAATTTTTAAAATAGGTATAAGTAACCTGCATAAAATGTAACACAGAAAGACAGAAATAGGAAAAAAAGGTTAAGACACATGGAGAATATAGTTATCATGTCTAATATCTACATTAAAAGTTATAGAATATGGAATAGAAACAATGGGAAGAGTTAATATTCAGAGATAATACTCAAGAATTTTCTAGCATTTAAGAGAGAAAACCTCAACTGCAGAAACGTAAAATTCTGAAAAGAAAAAAACTAAGAGAAATTCACCCTCATAAATATTGTAATGAAACAATAATATATTATTTTCTTCAAAATGTCAACTTTAAAACCATCAAAGATACAAAAATGAATTAATAAGCATCAACAAAATTAAGATGACTGAAGTTTTCCCACCATCAACCACAGTTGGCAGAAGACAATGGAAAATATTATCTAGCTAAACCATCATCCAAGAGAGAATGGGAAACAGTGGCATTTTCCAAAAATGACTGAGAGAGTGTACCACATACAAGAGTGTACGATACACACATCCATTTAGAAAAACCTACTAAAAGTGTACTTTAGGCAGAAAGAAAGTGAACAAAGAATGAAAACAAGTCTTCAGAAGTAACGTTAAGCAAAGATATTGGCAAACTTGTAGGTATATCTAAATAAGTATTGACTGCTAGTCATACAAATAGTTTTGATGAATGGGAAGAAATTAAGGAGGAACTTAACTATTGGAAAAATAAAATGACTGATGTGAGTCAAGAGATCACAGTTTAAGTTCTTAGATTGTTCAGGACAAGAGTGAATGTTGTGAATGAAGGTTAGATTTTGCTGAATCAAAAATGCACAGTAGAGAAACAAATAGGTTTACATACATAATAAGTAGTTATAGGAAATAACAGTAGGGAAAAAAACATTGGCAACAGCAAAAATTAAATACGTAGAAAAACTTGGCAGAAAATGTGCAAAATCTACATCAACAAAACTGAAAACAGTCCCAGAAAACACAAACGTAAACTTAAACAAAAGGAGAGAAACCAATCTTAAATAGAATGACTTAATATCATAAAATGCATCTATCCCTTTGCTAATTTATAAATTTAATGTAAGCACAGAAAATATCGAGAATTAGACAAGTTGATATTAAAGTTCTTATGGGGAAAAACATTTGGGAAGAACCCAGAAAAACACATTTTTAAAAACATCAGAAAAACAAAAAGTACAAAGGGACATTGTCAGGTAGTTAAAACTAATGTGAAATCTTTACAATTAAAACAGTGTGGTGTTGACCCAGGAGTGTAGAAATATACTCCCCAAAGAGAGTAGAAAGCCCAGGAATGAATCCAAGACCATGTGGGATTTCAGTGTGTGAAAAATATGACATTTAAACTGACTGGGTCAATGATGGACTTTTGTATAAATGGTGTTCAGGAAACTAGATGGCCATTTGGAATAAGACAAAATTAGACATATGCCTCACATAACAGATCAAAATAAATTCCAAATGGATTATGTACTAAATTGTAAAATGGAACCATACAAGAGCTAAAAGAAAATACAGATGAATTTATTTTCAACAATAGTGTAGGAAAAGGCATTTTAACCATGACTCAAAATCCAAAGGTAGCAAAAGAAAAGACTGATCAGTTTGTCCATAGAATTTGTAAAAATAAACATTTCTTATAAAAATTTAATTTTATGGGAAAGATAGGATATAAGTAAAGTCAAAAGATAACTAACAGCCAGGCATGGTGGCACATGTCTATAATCCCAGTGGCTTCAAAGGCTGAGGCAGAAGGATCGCGAGTTCAAAGCCAGCCTCCGCAATTATGAGGCACTAAACAACTGACCCTGTCTCTAAAATAAAATACTAAAAAAAAAAAAAAAAAAACAGCACTGGGGATGTGACTCTGGTTTCAGTGCTCCTGGGTTCAATCTCCTGCCAAAAAAAAAAAAAGATAACTGACAGTCTGAGAAAAAATATTAGCATCATATTACAAAAGTGCTAATATCACAAGGACATAAAAATCTCAAAAACTGTGATGGGAGGCTGAGGCAGGAAGATTGAGTGTTCAAAGCCAGCGTCAGCAACTTAGCAAGGCTGAAAGCAACCAAGCAAGACCCTGTCTCAAAAAACAGGTGGCAGGGTGGGGGTTGCTGGGGATGCTGTTCAGTGTTTAAGTGCCCTGAGTTCAATCCCTGGTACAAAGAAACTAGAACAAAAAACACCTCAAAAATTGAGTGACAACTGAAACCCCAGTAAAAATGGGGAAAATAGGTGAACAGGCAATTTGCCAAAAAAAGGATTAGATAGATAGCCCTCAGACATACAAAAGATAATAAACTCATTCATAATGAGAGATATGCAAACTAAAATGACATAT
This sequence comes from Marmota marmota marmota, assembly GCF_001458135.2. NCBI lineage: Eukaryota > Metazoa > Chordata > Mammalia > Rodentia > Sciuridae > Marmota > Marmota marmota. The sequence continues at coordinate 19,208,910 of NW_026000229.1, read as the reverse complement.
TTGTCATATATCAGATTAGCAAAAATTAAAAGGTAAAACTACACATTCTGTTGACAAAGCTGTGGTGAAATAGGAAGTACTCAGCCTTCACCATGGATGGAAATAACTGAAATTCTTGTGGAGTCATTAGTATCTAACAAAACATAAGAGCACTAACCTTTCAAATGTATTTATTCCACTTGTAGGAATTTACTCTGAAAATACACTTCCAGCAATACAAAAATACACATGTATTTGGTCATTCATTGTAGCGTTGTTTGTAAATACAAAATATGAGAAACAACTTTAATAGCCACATGTAGGATAGTTGAATTAACTCTGTCATATCCACTTGATGAAATTCTACGCAGCTATAAAAAAGAGAAAGGAAGATCTTCATGAGATGACACAGAATGACTTTTCACTTTTGTCAACTAAGAGGACCTGGAAGCAATGATATCACACTATCAAAGAGTACACCTACATATCAGGTCTCTGAATGAATAGCAGATTTCTGCGCTTGAACAGAAATAATAAAAGGTGAGCCTGGAACATCTTGCATTGTCACTGAATAAGAAGGTACTCAAAATATGGTGGGGGGCATGTCCAAAGGACACAGGAATTAACTTGAAAAAGCTCCAAATGGACAAAAATGAGACATTTTCAGCAAAAATATAAATCATAATAGGAATGGATTTTGATTCATAATAGTAATAGATTATAGAAAAATGAACACATAAGGATAGGAATGAAATTTTTATATAAATAAATGTAGAAAATGAGGTTTTCTTCCTTATAGTATAAGTCAATAAGTATAAAAGAAATAACTGAATTAGAAAAGTCACTATTTTTCAAACACTACTATAGTATGTGTTGCAGGTAGTAATCATCAAGGAATGCCAAAATCAATGAGTCTGATAATGAAAATTAAGATGTTTACATTGTTTACATGTCTCAAACTATCTCCCAAAAAGAAATACCTCAATAGCAAAATAAATAAAGAAAGAAAAAATAATTGGTAACTTTACAGTGAAAAAATGTGACCAATATTTCTATAACAAAGTGATCAAAGTTAAATCACCAGTAAGGAGACAAATTGTTACAAAGTAGTAGTAAGAAGAGCACATCGAATTTGTGTTGGGTTTTTTGTTTTGTCTATTATGCATAACATAATAGAAGAACAATCAGGCCAACCCAAAGTAAAAATAATTCTATAAAATTTATTAGATTAACAGTCTTCAAAATGTCAAGGTCATGAAAGACAAAAAGTAAGGAACTCTCCCAGATAAAGGTGACTAAGAAGATCTGACAACTGAGCATAATGAGTGATTGTGGACTGTACCCTGGTTCAAGAAAAGACTTTAGGGGAAAATTGGAAAAATGTGAATGAGGCCTATACCTTAGTTAATAGAATTACATCAATGTTAATTTCTTTTTTTTTTAATGACTTAAAACAACACAAATTTATTATTTTATAGCTCTGGCAGACAAAAGTCAGAAGATAATCTCAAGAGCTTTAAAACAAAGTGTCTGTAGAGCTACATTCCTTTCTGAAGGCTCCATGGGACAATTCATTTTAAAGCCAGCCTTTATTCATTGGCTTGTGGGCCTTTTCTTCATCTTTTTGTTGTTGTTTTTAGATACACATGACAGCAGAGTGTATTTTGATATAATATGCATACATGGAGTATAACCTATTCTAATTTGTATCCCATTCTTGTGGTTGCACATGATGTGGAGTTACATTGACCGCGTAATCATATAGGAACATAGGAAAAATGTACAATTAATTCTACTGTCTTTCTTATTCACATCCCCCGCCTTCCCTTCATTCCTCTTTGTCTAACTCAATGAATTTCTATTTTTTCTTCCCCCTATCCTTATTGTGTATTAGCATCTGCATATCAGAGAAAATATTAGCCTATTTTACTTAGCATTATAAGTTCCATTCACTTAGAAGAAAATGCAATAAATTCATTCTTCTTTATGACTGAGTAATAGTCCAGTGTGTATATATGCCACATTTTCTTTATCCATTCATCTGTTGAAGGGCACCTAGATAGGTTCCATAGCTTAGCTATTGTGAATTGAGCTACTACAGACATTGATGTGACCTCATCACTGTAGTATGTTGATTTGATGTCCTTTGGGTATAAACCAAGGAGTGAGATAACTGGGACAAAAGGTGGTTCCTTTCCAAGTTTTCTGAGGAAACGCCATACTACTTTTACAGTCTCACCAGCAATGTTCGAGTGTACCTTTATCCCCATATTCTTTCCAATATTTATTGTTACCAGTATTCTTTTTTCAGTTTAGTTTATACATTTAGTTTTATGTGGTGCTGAGGATCGAACCCAGGGTCTCGCATATTCGAGGCAAGCACTCTACCACTGAGCCACAACCCCAGCCCTGTTACCAGTATTCTTAATAATTGTCATTCTGATTGGAGTGAGATGGAATCTAAGTGTAGTTTTAATTTGTATTTCTCTAATTGCTAGAGATGTTGAACATTTTTTCATATATTTGTTGACCAATCGTATGTCTTATTCTGTGAAGTGCCTGTTCAGCACCTGTTCAATTTCTTTGCCCATTTATTGATAAGGTTTTGTTTTATTTATTTATTTATTTATTTATTTATTTATTTATTTGTGTTAAGTTTTTTGAGTTCTTTACATACCCTGGAGATTAATGCTCTACTGAGGTGCAGGTGGTGAAGATTTTCTCCCACTCTGTAAGCTGTCTCTTCACATTCTTGATTGTTTCTTTGGCTGTGAAAAAGTTTTTAGTTAGATACCATCCCATTTATTTTACTTCTTATGCTTTAAGAGTCTTGTTGAAGAAGTCAGTTACTAAACCAACATGATAGAGAGCTGGGCCTAAATTTTCTTCTAGTACATGCAGGGTCTCTGGTCTAATGCCTAGGTCCTTGATCTACTTTGAGTTAAGTTTTGTATAATGTGAGAGACAGGTATTCAATTTCATTCTGCTATACATGGATTCCCAGTTTTCCCAGCATCACTTGTTAAAGAGGCTATCTTTTCTCCAATGAATGCTTATGGTGCCTTTGTCTAGTATGAAATAATTGTATATATGTGGATATGTCTCTGTGTCTTCTGTTCTATTGGTCTTCAAGTCTGTTTTTGTGCCGATACCATGCCACTTTTGTTACTATAGCTCTGTGGTATAATTTAAGGTCTGGTATTGTGATTCCTCCTGCTTCACTTTTCTTGCTAAAGATTGCTTGGCTATTCTGGGCCTTTTAGTTTTCCAAATGATTTTGGGACTGTTTTTTCTATATCTATGAAGACCATCATTGGAATTTTAATAGAAATTGCATTAAATCTGTATAGTGCTTTTGATAATATGGCCATTTTGACAATATTAATTCTGCCTATCCAAGAACATGGGCAATCTTTCCATCTTTTAAGGTCTTCTTCAACTTCTTTTATTAGTGTTCTGTAATTTTCATTGTAGAGGTCTCACATCTCTTTTGTTAGATTGATTCCCACATTTTTTTGAAGCTGTTGTGAATGGGATAGTTTTCCTAATTTCTCTTTCAGTTGATTCATCTTTAGTATATAGGAATGCAATTGATTTATGGGAGTCAATTTTATATCCTGCTACTTTGCTGAATTTGTTTATGAGTTCTAGAAGTTTTATGGTCAAGTTTTTTGTTGAGTCTTCTAAATATAGAATCATGTCATTGGCAAATAGGGGTTGTTTGAGCTCTTCTTTTCTCATTTGTATCCCTTTGATTTCTTTCTTTTGCCTGATTGCTCTGGCTAGAGTTTTCAGGACTATGTTGAAAGAAGTGGTGAAAGATGGCATTCTGTCTTATTCCAGTGTTTAGAGGGAATTCTTTCTATTTTTCTCCATTTAGAATGATGTTGGCCTTGGGTTTAACAAATGTTACTTTTACAATATCAAGGTATGTTCCTACTATCCCTAGTTTTTCTAGTGTTTTAAATATGAATGGATACTATATTTTATCAAATGCTTTTTCTACATCTATTGAGATAATCAGGTGATTTTTACCTTTAAGTCTATTGATGAGATGAATTACATTTATTGATTTCCATATGTCGAACCAAACTTGCAGCCCTGGAATGAACCCCACTTGATCATGGTGCACTGTCTTTTAAATATGTTTTTGTATGTGATTTGCCAGTATTTTATTAAGGATTTTTGCATTTGTGTTCATCAGGGATATAGGTCTGAAGTTTTCTCTTCTTGATGTGTCTTTGTCTGGTTTTTGTTTATTTGTTTGTTTGTTTGTTTGGGGGGAAGGTGCTGGGGATTGAACTCAGGGCACTTGACCACTGAGCAACATCCCAGCCCTATTTTGTATTTTATTTAGAGTGCCTCACTTTAGCTGAAGCTGGCTTTGAACTCTCAATCTTCCTGCCTCAGCCTCCCATGTTAATGGGATTACAGGTGTGCACCACAGGGTGCAACCCTTTGTCTGGTTTTGATATCAGGGTGATGCTACCCTCATGGAATGAGTTTGGAAGGGTTCCCTCTTTTTCTATTTCATGGAATAATTTGAGGAGTATTGGTGTCAGTTTTTCTTTGAAGGTCTGTCAGAATTTGGCTGAGAATTCTTCTGGTCCTAGGCATTTCTTGGTAGGTTTTTGATGGTGTCTTCAATTTCATTGCTTGAAATTAATCCATTTAAATTTTCTGTCTTCCTGATTCATTTTGGGTACATCATATGTCTCCAGAAATTTGTTGATGTCTTCAAGATTTACTATTTTTATTGGAGAATAATTATTCAAATTAGTTTCTGATTATCATCTATATTTCATGATAGTTCCTTTTTCATCACAAATTTGGTAATTTGAGTCTTCTTCTTTCTCTTTTTTAGGTTAACTAAGAGTTTATCACTTTTATTTAAATTGTCAAAGACCAAACTTTTGTTTTATTGATTTTTTGAATTGTTTTTTAATTTTAATTTCATTGATTTTTACTCTTATTTTAATTATTTTCTGTTTTCTACTGATTCAGGTGTTGCTTTGTTCTTCTTTTTCCAGGGCTTTCAGATGTAATGTAAGGTTATTTATTTGGTGACTTTCTATTTTTTAATGAATGAGCTCAAAGCAATGAACTTTCCTCTTAAAACTGCCTTCATATGTCCCAAAGATTTTGATAAGTTGTGTTGCTATTCGAATTTACCTCTAAGTATTTTTTTATTTCATATCTGATTTCTTGGGCTATTCATTGGTCATTCAATATCAATTTGTTTCATTTTTATGTGGTACTAAGGATCGAACCCAGTGCCTCACACTTGCAAGCCAAGTGCTCTGCTGCTGAACTACTGTTCATTCTATTATGATTTGACAGGATGTAAGGTATTTTTCTGTATTTGCTAGGAGTTGTTTTTGTATTTTGTATTTGCTAGGAGTTGTTTGTGGCTTAAGATATGATCCATTTTAGAGAAGTATTTGCCGCAGTCTGGCTGGGCACAATCAGGAGCCACTTGTCAAAAGAAACTAACTTTATTTTTAGAACCACACACGCCAAACAAAACAGCCTCTCAGGAAAAACCCTCAGAGCCTCAACTGCCACCACCGGCTTCCCACAAGCCTCTCTCTCCAACACAAGCTTCTCTCCACCTCCCACAATCCTCCTGCTCTTGAGGCCGATTGGCTGGGTCACGTGGGTGGAGCCAAAAAAGTCCCCCAATGAGCAGCTCCGTGGTCTGAAAGGGCAGGGAAACAGCCCAATGAGCATCACCGCAGAGGAGCCAATCAGCTAGATGTTGCTGGGGCCGCTGTGAGCCAATCATCAGCCGGCAGCTGGAAGTTTGCTGGCAGCTGGAAGTTTGCTGGGGCCCCTTTGGCTGTGGCTCTCAACATCATTCATGTGCTGCTAAGAAGAAAGTGTAATAAGTCATTGATGGATGAAATATTGTATATATGGCTGTTAAGTAAAAATTACTAATTGTATTTTTTAGTTCTAAAGCTTCTTTATTTAGTTTTTGTTCGGAGAAGCATGTTAAAGTCACCCAGTATTACTGTGTTATAACCTATTTGATTGTTGAAATTGAGAAGGGTTTGCTTGAAGTACATAAATGGTCTGTTTGGGCCATAAATATTGTTTATATTTTGTTTATGTATAATTCTCCTAAGCACTATGAAATGATCTTCTTGGTCCCTTCTGATTGACTTTGGCTTGAAGCCTAATATGAGGATAGAAAACCTGCTTGTTTATGAGATCCATGTGAACAATATGTTTTTTTCCCCATTCTTTTACCTTTAGTCTCTTGGAGACAGCATATTGTTAGGTCTTATTTTTAATCCAATCTTCCAGTCTGTGTCTTTTATTTGATAAGTTTAGAACATTTATATTCAATGCTATGATTGAGAAATGATTTTTATTCCCTGTCATTGTGATTTATTTCTCACTTTTAATTTAAATTAGTTTTTCCTTTGATTGACTATTCTTCTAGTGTAGTGCCTCCCTTTGCTGGTTTTCAGTCTTATTTTTCATTTCTTCTTCATGAAATTTTTAATTTTTTTTGTAGTTGTAGATGGACAGCATGCTTTTATTTTATTTGTTTATTTTTATGTGGTGCTGAGGATTGAAACCAGTGCCTCATATGTTCAAGGCAAATGCCCTGTCACTAAGCTACAGCCCCAGCCCCTTCATGAAATATTTTATTGAGTATGTTTTGTAGAACAGGCTTTCTAGTTGTGGATTCTTTTAGCTTTTGTTTATCATGGAAGGTTTTATTTAATTTTCAATTCTGAAGCTTAATTTTGCTGGGTATAGTATTCTTGTCTGGCATCCATTTTGTTTCAGAGCTTGGCATATATTATTTCAAGTCCTACTAGATTTGAGGGTCTGGGTTAATAAATCAGCTGAGATCTGGATTAGTTTCCCTCTGAATGTAAATTGTCAATTTTCTCTGGCAGCCTTTAAAATTCTATCCTTATTCTGTAGGTTGGGGCATTTTCAGAATAATGTGCCTTGGTATGGATCTGTTGTAATTGTGTACATTTGGGGTCCGTAAGTCTCCTATACTTGATTTTCCATTTCATTCTTAAAATTTGTGAAATTTTCCAAGTTTGGGAAATTTTCACTGAAAATATTGAGCATTCCTTTGGTTTGTATCTATGAACCTTTATCTAATCTGATAGATCTTAAGTTTAGCTTTTTCATTTATCCCATATTTCTTCTTTTCTTTGTAGTCAACTTTATTTTCAAGGTTGTATATTTTGTCTTCATTGCCTAAAAAACTGATTTCCAAATTGTCTAGTCTGTTGGTAATGCTTTCGAGATGAATTTTTAATTTGGTTTATTGATTCCTTCACTTCAAGGATTTTTGATTCTTTTTCAGGATCTCTATCTATCTCCTTATTGAAATAATCTTTTGCTTCTTGTATTTTCTGATTTCATTTCCTTTTTTTTTTTTTTGTACCAGAGATTGAACTCAAAGGCACTCAACCACTGAACCCAGTATTGTATTTTATCTAGGGACAGAGTCTCATTGAGTTGTTTAGTGCCTTTGCCATTGCTGAGGCTGGCTTTGAACTCATGATCCTCCTGTCTCAGTCTCCTGAGCCACTAGGATTACAGGCATGAGCCACTGCGCCTGGCTGATTTCATTTCTTATGTCATTTTTTTACCTTGTATATTAACCATGAACATTTTGAATTCTATATCTGACTATTTCCTCCATGTGGTGTCAATGGAGTCTATTGTTGACATATTCTGTGTTATTTCAGTTTGTCCCCTTGCTTTTCATACTGTTTGTATGTCTACCCATATATCTGGATGGATCTGAAGCTTCAGAGGCTCTATCTTACAAGTTTATAGTGTCCCTCTATATTACTACTACCTCACAGATAGGGGTGGGGGAGCAATGATAGCAACAATCTATGCAAACACTATAAAGCAATAGACTAGGTACTTAGTTCCTATTTTGATATCTATAGTTTTAATTGGCACAATATATAGAAATAGTAAGATTGGCAATTTCCATTAGTAAAAACAGCAAATGACCATGAATTATGTTTTGCTTAAAATCAAATAATAGATTTTGTCTGTAACTTCTGCTGCATAAATTACTGCTGTGACCTTGGTGTTAGAGGCAGATTTTATATACATTGATATGTATTAAGAGGCGTTAAGAATAGAGTTGAGTATGAGGACAGAAGAAGAGATAGGAGGTTAGAAAAGTATTTGCAATTTCAAAGAATGAATAGAGCAGATGCAGGATATGTTGTTTGATGTGAAAGGGGAAAAAATAGAAAAATATAAAGGAGGAGAGAGAGAATGGAATTTTGGGGACAGCAAAAAGAAAAAGAGAGAGGGAAACAAGGGATATAGAGTAGTGACAGGACTATATGAAACAAAATCAAAATATGCTAACAAAAACCCTAACCCTCAAAATACAGAGCATGAGAAAACCACACCTTCAGGAAAAAAAAAATATTTAAAAAAAAAGGCTAGAAATGAGGAGAGAGAAGCAAATATGCTTATGTATAAGTGTCTTGAATCAATCAGTACTCATTCAAATAAAATGAAAACCAAATACAGAAAACCAAAAACAAAAAGCAAAATAAAACAAAGCAAACAATAACAACAACATAAAAATGAAAAAACTTGGTGAAATGTTAAGAAATTAAGGAGTTGTTTCCACTATGGAGGACAAAATAGTCAGTGAGCATATGTATTTGCTGCCTGTTCCCACCTAATTTTCTTTTTGTTTATTTTTGAGGAATGAACTAAGGGTGGGAGTTTGGCCGTGGGTTGTCAAGTCCTTCCTTTTTATTGTGCTGTACTGAGTTGAAGTTTGGGGCTTAAGACTTCCCAATTTATTTCCCTTCTGGGGAGATTAGTGTAGACAGGTTGGGCTGAGGACTGGGTGGCAAAGCCACTAGCTGTGGCAGGTAGGCCTTGCAGCAGATTAGCCTGTCAGGCAAGCTGGGCTTTGACCAGACAATGAAGTGGCTGGCTGGGCCAGGCAGGGCCATGACCTGTCAGGTGGTACCAGATGACCTGGGCTTGGTAGGCCAAGTGACAAAGCAACTGGTATTTTATGGGCCAGCCACAAAGCCATCGGCCAAGTAGGCCCAGCAGTAGGACTGATTTGGGCCAGGGTGTCAGGGGCTGGGGACTGGGGGACCAGGGGCGACAGGCAGGTGCCAGACTGGTGCCAAACCTGGCAAGCCTTGGGGACCCAAGGAATGGTGGGCGCTGAACTGGGAAGGGAGCCAAGGACTGAGCTGGTGCTGGGACTAGTCAAGTGCCAGCCCACGTGGGCCCCAGGAACTCAGTGGGTGCTAGACCCACTGGATGGGCAAGCCAAGAGCCAAGTGACCTCACACCTATCTTTCCAACCTCCCAACCTACTGCAGCTGGCCCCGTCAGCCTGTGCAAGCTGTAGGACTTATAGAACTGGGGAGAGCTGGGCTCTCTCCAGTCTCTGTAACCTAAGTTCCTCTGGGCTTTGACCAGACAATGAAGTGGTTTCTGACTTTCCATGGGTTCACTAGGCCCAGTCAAGTCCTTGTTAGGCTCAGACAGGCCCAAGAAGACCCAGATGCAAACTCACACACCTGGATTTCCAGTTTCTGCTGCAATTCCAAGATGGCTCCTAGATTGGCTGTCCAAGAATGATTGGTAAACTCAGGGTGAGTTTTGTTTCAAGATCCATTTAATAAGCCTAATAGATGTTGGCACAGCTAGGGCAGATTGCCCCTCCAGTCTCAGGATATTTCACTCTAAGCCTAGGGGAGAAGCAGTATTCCCATTGCCTGAGTTCTAGATAGCTGAGCTAGGAGAAATGCTGCCTCACTCTAATCTGCCTTCTTGCCCCCTGCACCGTGTTAATTTCTTCACTTTGGTCATTTTACTATGATTGTGTAAAATGTTAACTTCTGGAGATGAATGCAATCTTTCATAAGTCTGAAATTATGGTAAAATAAAAATTAATAAAAATATATTTAAAAGACTTAATATTTAAATTTCAGGAATACCACCAAAAAATAAAAACAAATAAAATAGAGAAAACCAAATAAATCCACCAGAAATCAAAGGAAGGTGGACTACACAAAGAAAAAAAAACTTGTTAAATAGAAAATACAAATTAGCATGGCATAAATAATTCTAAGTATATTAGTAATTACAAAAAAATAAATTCACTAATTAAAAAGCAGAGATACCTTGATGAATTTTGAACCCAGCAATATTCTGTTTTACAAGGCACATTTATGCCCAGCAAAGTGGTGTACATCTGCAATTCCGTTGACCTGGGAGGCTGAGGCAGGAGGATCATAAATTCAAGGCTAGCCTCAGCAACTAAGCAAGATCCTCTCTCAAAATAAAACATAAAAAACTCTGGAGATGTGGCTCAGTGGTATAATGTCCCTGGGTTCAATCCTCAGTACCAAAAAAAAAAAAAAAGGAAAGGAAGAAAAGAAAAAAGCACATTGAAAAAATAGGTTGAACATATTAGTTGAATGAAAAGGAATTAATAAGTAAGGTTTAAACAAAAAGGGAGAAATACTAACAAAATGAGATGTATAATTTATGGTAACAAGCATAACCACAGTAATGTATTTCAGAATAAAAAACACTAGCTGCTGTGATTCTGAAATCAAGTGGCTTAATATCATACAGGGCTATTTCTCACTTACATGAAGCCTAAAACAGGTGAGGAAACCAGGCTCCATATTTTAGCTATGTACCTGGAACATGCAGACTCCAAGACCCCCAGGGCAGGAGGAGGGAGAAATGAAGGGGATACCCCAGAGTGACACTTGTCTCTGTTTCTCACAATCTGTTCCCCAGAACTGGTCACATGCCCCCCAACCCAACAGCAAGAATATGAAGGACTAACTCTCTCCACTGCAAGGAGAGGAAGCCATGATAATAAAAGAAAATCCACCAGGACACTACACCTACCACACATGTATGTGTCCAACAGTGCCTTCTCATTGAAAGCAAAAAAAAAATGTCAGTTACACTAAGATGACAAATCAGCTAATGGGAATTTTGTTCATACTTTTATTAGTCAGCAATCAAGCAAACCAAAAACTACCAAATAAATGTGAATGGCACTAATAAGGACATAGAATCCTGCAACCCAACAAGTGAAAAACACATGTTCTGTTTCCACACATGTGGAACAATGATAAGTTGACCATTTACTAGTTCCTGAAGAGTGTTCTGGAAATTCCATAGAACCTGTATCATAAAGCACTCATTATATGACAGCAAGCTGATAACAATAAAAAGCAAACCAAAAGGATAAAAAGCACGCATTTGGAAAGTAAAAATCAGATGCATAGGGAAATAATGAGTTAAAGAAAAAAAAAATCACAATGCAGATTATGAAATATTTGGAACTGAATAACAATGAAAGCACTATATATCAAATTCATGGGAGTAGATGAAGGCAAGGATTAGAGAGAAATTTATTGTCTTAAATTCTCCTATTAAATATTGAAAATAACTGAGTTAAGTATTCATTTCAAGAATTAAGAAAAACAGATTAAACCCAAAGAAAGCAGAAAGAAATAAAATAGGAGTAAAAAATTAATGGAAAAATATATGAATGCCTGATAAAATTAAAAGCTGTTATTTAAATGGCTGAAGAAAAGAAAAACCTCAAGCAAGCCTATCTAATAAGAAAGAAAGAAAGAAAGAAAGAAAGAAAGAAAGAAAGAAAGAAAGAAAGAAAGAAAGAAAGAAAGAAAGAAAGGGATAAACTGCACCTATATCACAGGATAGTATGGGAGAACCAAATTTTTATGAATTCACAAAAATTAGACATGGAAAATTATAGATATAAATATAGATATTGGTATCAAGATGATACAAACACACAAACAGAACACTCAAAATTAACCTAAGAGAAAGTTAGAACAGCTGAGTAAACCAACAGCCATTAAACAAACTGAACTGCTAGTCAATAATTGACTTTCTGCATAGCAAAAGATAAAACTGAATCCCTGTCTCATATTGTACACAAAAATAAAATATAGATAAATGGAATGTCTATCTATAAAAATTAAACTTTTATAATTATTATAATAAAATATAGAAGAATTAAATTAAGGAACTTTGAGATAAAGAAATAAATCTTAAGAGCCCCAAAAAGCAAAAGTGATAAATAAATAATTGACTACATCAAGATTAAAACATTGAGTTACAAAAGACAGCATAACATTCAAGTCATAAACTGTCAGAAGATATTTGATAGTGATACAGATTTGAACATAAGTTATGCAAAGCATTCCTAAAATCATTAAGATAAAGACAAATACATCAGAAGGGAAAAAAATGGTCAAAATACATGGACAAGCAATACATAAGAGGGAGATAAAAATCGTCCCTAATAATCAGTTCATTCAAATATAAACCTACAAGATATCATCAGGTAAATTAAACTATTGGAGAGCATATGATAAAACAGTAACTCTCATCCAGTGCTGGTAAAACTATAAACTGGCATGATGCCTTGATAGAGGAATTTAGCGATGAAGTGTCTATTTCGTAGTTCAACAACTCTACTCCTAGTCAATTTCATCATACCTTCATCCTCCTTAAAAAGATGACCAATCCAATGGTTTTAAAAGTGAGTTATGTCAATCCTCCCCTGACCCACTCTCCCCCCAGGAAAAAAAAATTTTAAATAATATTTTTAAAAAAATATTATCCAAAGTTTCAAGCGATGGGGCTGGGGGGAGCGGATTAAAAATCATCCTATTCATTTTATGTAACTTTGTTACCAGTTAGGATCTCCTTGACACCAAAGCCAGAAGTTCTCACACATAGTTACAAGAATAGCACAAAAATTTCCACTGTGATAGTACTTGAAATGGCCAATATCCACAGAAGGTAAATGTGCAATGGTAAGGAATCAGATGCATCTGAGAATGTTCCTGTGCTGGACTACTATATAGCAACTCAAATGAATCAGCTGGAGCTATATGTTCCAACACAGATGGATTGCAGCAACACAGAAGAAGTGAAGACAGAAAGCAGAGAACACTAAGGTGGGCATGGCATATTTGTGGAAAACGCTAGGTTGTTACGTGTTCTATACAGGGAGAGATGCATGGCTGTTGGTTATACAGACACCACACCAAATTCATATTCAGGAGAAAAAGAGGGAATGAAATTGAGGAGAAGTGCAGTAAGACTTTTACTTGGCTGGAGAAAAAAGTAAAAATTTGAAACAAAACCAACTTCCTTCTGATTCCCTCTGCCCAGGCCAGTGTCCCCAGCCAGGGTCTCCCTCGGGACACCAGTGCAAGGACAGTGCTTTCTTTCACCAAATTTGAATCATGTGTACGCATTGCATCATCAGTACACCAGCCAGCATTACATGATGCAGCCAAAATAGTTTAAGTTTCCCACCCTTCTCCCTTTCTAAGACCAAAAGACTACAGCTGGCTTCCCTGGCTCCTGGCAGCCATAGGAATTTTTGTATTATTGCCTGGGACATTGGCAAACAAACATCTCTTGTCTTCCCTTTCCTTTTCAGGCTCTGCTTTCATCTTCCAAAACCTGGACACAAACAAAAGTGCCCTACCTTGCTTTACAAGGCTGTTCCTCCCTGATGGAAAATTCCCTTTGGGCAATATAGCATGGACTTCAGAATACTGACCCTGGAGTCCCATTCTGTCTCTGTGATTTGGGGCAAGACACCTAATCTCTCCGTGCTTCAATTTCAGCCTCTATAAAGGAAACAAAATAGGAGGTACTAGGAAGTTTCTTGGAAGCCCGAAGTAATAAGAGCTCCCCCTTTTCATGTGTCCACCACAGGGCTAACTGCTCTCCCTCTCTTACTTATCTACTCCTCTCCACAACCAATGAGGCAGATGTTGCTTTCTCTCCATTTCACAGATGAGGCAATGAAGCAGGGTCAGTTTAAAGTCACACAGTGTCAGGCAGCAGTTGGGTCTTTGACGGCTCTGCTACACTGTCTTCCTGTATAAAGGGCAGGAGGGGATTCCTCTTTAGCACTTCACAGAGTGTTTGGGACACAGAGAACACTCAGTAAGTGTTCAATGCTGTAGTGCAGAGCTATTCCCAGACTCTGCAGCATACAGGCATGTATTTACAGAAGTTGCCTGTCCACCAAGTGGCTCACTGAGCACATGACCCACTCCAGGAGAGCAAATCTGTGGGGACAAGTGCAAGACAGGGTAAGAGCCGCCTGTTCTCATCACTGTGGCCATGTCTCTACAAACCCATTCACAAGCTGCCCAGCAGTGAGCCCCATGACCAGCAGTGAGCATCTGTCCTCAATTGCTGTCTCCAACTTTCATCTTCTAAGCTTGATACCAATGCAAGCTCTTCAAAGGTAGCAATGTCTTACATATCACCTTGCCCTCATCCTGCTCAGACCCTGCATTTTCACTGAATTATATATTTATATTGTGTTAAATCAATAAATGGCTAGATTATTTAGAGAGATGTTGCTTCCACCTAAAAGGCTGAGAATCTATGGAATATTGAAACACAAGTTGAGTTTTGTTGTCTATGTGACCTGAAGAATGCATCAGCTGGAAATTCTTCCCTCAACTAACTGTCCAACAATAGAGAATCTATCTATCAAATAGAGTATGCTCAAGTAAAGGAATATTATGCAGCCAATAAAAATCACTTATAAAAGTTTGTAATGAGAGGGAAATATGCTATCATAGAATGTTCAGTGGAAAGGCATGTTAGTCAGCTTTCTGTAGCTATGAGAAAATACCTGAGATAGGCAAATTATAAGTAGAAAAGATTTATTTTGATACATGGTTTCAGCAATTTTAGTCCATGGTTTCTTGGTCTTGTTGTTGGGGGCCTGTAATGAGGTAGAACATGTATTGGAGCAAAGCTACTTACATCATGGTGGCCAGAAAAGAGAGAAAAAGGGGAAAGGGCCCAGGACAAGGAATGACCTTGAGAGGACATGCCCCCTGTGATCTCACTTCCTTCTACTAGGCCTCACCTCCTAAAGTGGCACTACCTCCCAATAGTACCACAGGCTGGTAACCAGGACATTAGTACTTGGCCTTTGGGGAACACTTAAGATCTAAACCATAACAGCAGGATGCATAATTGCACATAAAATATAACCTCAGCTCTACAGAAGAGAATCACAGAAGAATGACCGGAAGGAAACATGAAAGATGTTAATAGTGCTTGTATGAATGGTTGATTCTGGATGATTTATATGTTTTCTTTTGGCTTCACTGTGTTGTACAATTTCTACAATGAGCACATATAACTATTATGCCATAAAGTATGTTACCTTTTTAAAAGTTTTCTTCATAGATTCCTACCAAATGAAGCTTGCTACGCAAACCAGCACCTCATCTGTGTTCACCCACCAAAGGCAGTGAGAATATCAGAACATATGGACTCAGAAAGCTCTGTCCAGGCTTGCACCCCTCGGGGCTCTGGACAGCATGAGTGAATTACTGTAAGCCTCAGTGTCCTTTTGGATAAATAGGAATAACAACCTTGGCTCACCCAGATATTATAAGGACCACGTGATGGAATGGAAGTGAAAGAATTTTGTAAACCCAAGTACCATGCAAACCTTAGCTGTTTTATTTGCTCTGTGATGATAGTATAATTTTAGTACCTCCCACCCATGCACAGACAGACTCTCAGAGACCTTGCTACCAGAATGTGCTTGTGTGGGACAGAACCCTTAGCATGCTGCCTTCTACCTATTCCCACCTCCCCATTGCTCCAGAGGCCTGCTGGAGAGGGTCCCCTGGCCAGGCAGGCTTCTCTGAGGGTCCACATCATTTGAGTAGAGGAAGAGGTGACATCATCCTGAGTGTGGTCCATGAAGTTGTCACTGGGTAGGGGAGCCAAGGGCAGGTGCAGGAAGAAAAGCAAACATAGGAAAGGGAGTGCCAGAGTGGGTTGGGTGGACTGGGTGGGGAGCAACATTCAGGAAGTGCAACTTCAGTGGCTCTAGTGTCTCCACAGGACCAACCCGTGCTGGCCATCAGCGTGACTTGCCAAGATCAGCTCCACTGATCAACTCACTGTCCAGAGCCCCACCACAGTGAACAGCAACATGCTACAGCCTTTATGGGTTATGGGCTATTTGGACTTACACTTTCTCTCTTGATCTCAGCACTGCTGTGAAAGAATAAAATATCATCTCCATCTTAGAGATAGAGAAGAAAATGAGGTCTCAGGTAATGTAGCTGTCTCAGGAAGCCACACACTCTACTACAAATAATCCTGCTGGATCTTAGTTCATTAAACTGTGCCCATGTTAATTCCTCTGGTCTTACAGGTGACATGTCTTACTATGCAAAGACCAAGCTGGTTTTTTTTTTTTTTTTTTTTTGCTTTTTTGTTTGTTTGTTTTAACAAAGTATAGGAATTAACTATTATATAAGGAAGCCACAATGTATTCATTCCCATGTTTAGTAAGCACCCACAATGCGTCAGACACTGCTCCTTGCAAGAGAAGGCACAGGGACAATGATGAGTTACACAGACTCAGTCTCTCACTATCCTCTTCCTGGTTTTCACAGCAAAAAATACATCTGTCGCATCTCCTCTCTACTCCATCATTATCTCTCTCCTGGACTGGTTCTTTGAGCTTATAATTTGTCTCTGAGCCTACAGATCTACCATGCTTCTTTCTTTCTTCCTTCCTTTCTTTCTCTTCATCTTTCTTTTTTTCTGTTCCTTTTTTTTTTTTTTTTTTTTTTGGCAGTTCAGGGCATCCATCTCTGATTAGCTTTCCTCCCATTCCTTCAGGACATGGAACAAGACCTTAAGACAGGTTGCAAGGGTCTCTCTGGGTCCACATCCTCCCTGTGCCCTCGTCCCTTACCACTCTCCCTGGTACTTTAATATTGATAAGTAACCACTCACAGATCTCTAAGCAGTCGCCCGTGCTCTCTCCCAACTTGCATATACAGCTCTCTGAGTGGCATGCCCCTTCCTTAGACTTGTCTAGAAAACTTATATTTAATCTTTAAAACAAAGCTCAAATAGTTCATTCTCTGTTCTGATAGTTTTCCCTGCCTCCCAGTAATTCCTGGATCTCCTATGGAATTAACCCCTGGTCATGTTCACTATGAACCTCTAAACCTATCTGTCTCTCCTCACACAGTCATCCTCCTCCTTGAAAACATAGAGTCACATCTTAGCACCTCACCCACAGCCTTCCTGGCATGTAATAGAGAATCAATGGCTTTTAAATGGATAAACTGAATTGAGAATAGAAATAGTATTTTTGTGTAATATTTTTTTAGTTGTAGATAGACACAATACCTTTATTTATTTTTATGTGGTGATGAGGATCTAACCCAGTGCTTCATATGTACAAGGAAAATGCTCCACCACTGAGCTACAACCCCAGCCCCAGAAATAGTATTCTTAATCTTTACTTGCTCCCCAACTAAGGAAAAAAAAAACATCTATTACACTCATCTATCCTTTAGCCTGGCGGGGTAAAGTGGAGGAGGAACCACATGATTCTTTCTTTAATTAATCTTTTTATTTATATATGACAGCGGAATGCATTACAATTCTTATTACACATATAGAGTACAATTTTTCATATCTCTGGTTGTATAAAAAGTATATTCACACCAATTCATGTCTTCATACCTGTACTTTGGATAATAATGATCAGCACATTCCACCATCATTAATAACCCCATGCCTCCTCCTTTTCCCTCCAACCTCTCTGCCCTATCTAGAGGCAGGGAGTCATTTCTGTAACTCCTTTTATAGCTCAATATTCCTCCCATGCTCCCTCTCCCTAACCCACTATGAATCAGCCTCCTTATATCAAAGAAAACATTTGGCATTTGGTGTTTGGGGATTGACTAACTTCACTTAGCATTATCTTCTCTAACTCCATTCATTTACCTGCAAATGCACATGATTCTATATCTACAATGTCTTGAATTTGTGTCCCTCCAAAACTCATGTTGAAACTTTACCCCAAGGCAACAGTATTAAGAGGTGGGGCCTTCCGGTGGTGATTAGGGCTGAAGGCTCCTCCTGGTGAACGGGGCTAAGGTCCTAATGGAAGAGGCTAAACACAGCCTTCACCCTGTTAGCCCTCTGTCCCTCCTTCCATGTGAGAATACAGCTGTCATCATCTCAGCAGGATGCAGACTCAAGGAGCCATCTTGGAAGCAGAGAACAGCCCTCACAGGACACTGCACCTGCTGGCATCTTGATCTTGAACTCTGGAACCTCCAGAACTGTGAGGAATAAATGTCTATCACTTATGAATTAGTCGGTGGCATTCTGTTATAACTGCATGAGGAGTTTGAACATATTACCTGCTCTAACGTGCTAATCTTACAACTATTCATTATGACTTTCCACATTCATTACAGATTTGACTGAAAGTGAGTGTTCTGTTTGGTTTTGTATGAATTTTTTTTTTAAATAGTTTTTGAGTTTCTACCCCTGGCTCTGCCCTAGAGGGCACACATATCACTGGACATGCTCTCTACCTGCAAGGAAACAAGGTCATCTTTGAGATTAGGACTTGAGCACTTGGGTGGGAGGATGCTGTAGAAGTCCAAGCTTGGGGAAGAACCAACAGCAGAGAGGAGCCACTGGAGCCAAGTGGACAGATGAGCGGTCTCGGGAGAGAAGATAGAGCCAAGAACAAAAGCTCAAGTCTTGAGTCCTAGGCTCCCTGAGGTCTGAGCAGAGAAGGAAGAGCAGACACCTACAGCATGAGGTGCAGCAAGAAGGTCAAGGACAAACAAGATGGTCACATGGGACCAGACGACAGACTTTCTAAGGGAAGTCTGATGAAAATGGAACTACTGAGAGGCAGGGAGCCATTTCTGTGTCTCCCTTCATAGCTCAATAAGTGCTTTTCAGTTATTGTGTTTTCATCAACTGATTGACAGTAAGGCTCAGACAGGCTCTGGGAGGCCCTTAAGCCAAAGCAGATCCATTTCTCCCCATCCAGAGGGAAATAGTAGGAGGAGGGGCAATTCTCCACCCCTTCCCCTCCAACGTCAGCTCCTGGGCGTTATTAAGCCTCACCACATCAGTATTCCAACCCCAGAGTCCCTCCAAATACCCATGTAAACATTCATTTACATTTAGATTGTGCTTCTCTGGATTCAGACTCTTTCCATGAAAACTCTAACAATCCAATTATCAAGAAAACCAACATGTCATTTCTAAGCCTTTTCGGGGGGAGACCTTCTCCTCCCTCAGGAAATCCTCTGTTCAGGGTGAAGCAGCTCCAGGTGTCCCTGACTAGATGGATTTGGTCAGCATCCCAACACACTTGAGGACGAAATTTGAAATATCTATGCTCTTCAGGAGGTAAAGATGAAGGTTGAGGAAAGCAAGTGATCAAACTATTGTATTCATTTTAAAGGGGAGAGAGGTAAGGGTTGTCAAGGAAAACTTACACTAGGAAAAAATCTTGGAAAAACTGCTCAGGTTGTGGAAAGTGCTCCACTCTGGATTCACAGAGAGATAGATGGCTTCTAATCCCAGCTCGGTGGCTTCTTAGCTTTCTTTCCCTCAGGTCATCTATATATCTCTGTAATAGGGTCAAGGATGCCATCAACTATACCGATATGTACCTTTTAAGTCTGTTCTGATGAGTTAATGAAGCCATGTATATGAATACCCTTGGCATAAACTAGACATTTAGCAAACACTTTTCCCTTACTTGTGAAGGATGGGAATGGTAATTTTAGGAAAAAAAGCCTCCTCCTGGAAGGTTGGGACCAAACTACAAGGAGGCCCAGACAGTGAAAGAATTTGTTTGCCACCTTGACACCACCCAGGAACTTAATCACACCTGTGGATATGGGGGGCACTTTCACCAAATCTTAGATTAGATGATCCAGGGCTGAACTTAAGGACAAGTACAAGGACAGGGAGTGTTTCTCCACCCAGCAGATGATTAATATGCCTGGGGAAAAACTAAACCTAACTCTCTCTGAGATATCAGTTCAGTTTCCCTTTCCTACTTACTAGAAATCCAAACCAAGTCAGCAAA
Organism: Marmota marmota marmota; assembly: GCF_001458135.2. Classification (NCBI taxonomy): domain Eukaryota; kingdom Metazoa; phylum Chordata; class Mammalia; order Rodentia; family Sciuridae; genus Marmota; species Marmota marmota. The sequence continues at coordinate 19,188,947 of NW_026000229.1, read as the reverse complement.
AGAAAATGAAAGAAACAAAGACCAGGCTGGGAAGAAAGCAATGAACACAAATCCTCCGGGTTATCTGCACACACAAAGCCAGGGCGCCCACACCCAAGCAGATCTCGGGGTGGAACATTCCAGATTGCAATCTTAGCAAACAGCAAAACTCCTTGAGGGTGCCACATGGCTAAGGAATCTCTCTCTATCAGATGTTAAAAAACCAGTTGCCCTCACTGGCCTTCACACAACATCTCCATAGCATTTAGTGGTCCAAGATATGTTCCCAGCACCCCCTTCTTGTCCACTCAGTCATGCTACAACTGTCTCTGAACAATCCATCTCACTACAAATTTTGAGATTGAGACAGATGAAGAAATCAGGACACAGAGAAGAGCCAGACTGAGAAGTATGAAAAGCAGATCTCGTGAGCATTCTCCTTTGATGTGGTGTTAAACTTGCCCCATTTCAGGACCCCCATTTCCTCATTAGTGAAAGGAAGATATTAGCCATGTACCTCAGAACAGGAGTCTGAGTCAGGAGTATTAAGGGCTTACTTTGGTTTAGTTCCCCAAAGTATTTTCACATCCATTTTCTTTTAAGATCCTCACAACACTGTTGAAAGGAAGGCTGGGAAAATGGCAGTTTCTCCCCTTCACAGCTGAGAAATCTGAAATTCAGAGAATTTAAATGGTTTCTCAAGAGCAAGTTGGGAGTAGAACTGGCCCCCATCCCGTTGCCCATTCCACTCCAACCCACTGCCAATTTTTGCTATAAAAATGCAATTGATTGTAAATTATTCATAAAATATGGTGTTTCTTTTTATATGATTTTATTGTTTCCCATTTTATCCAAAGTATTGCATATTCATCATAGAAAATTTAGAAAGAACAAATAAGTAAAAGGAAGAAAATCATGGCTACCCATAGCTCTACGGAAAGACAATGTTGCTTTAAAAAATAAAAATAAAAGAAGAATATACCACTGTAGTAATCACCTAAGATACAGTCCTGAGATTATCATAAAAATGACAGAGTTCAAGAATTACAGTGGGCAGCAACCAGAGGTGGTGCTTTTAAGGAGAATGGCTGTAAAGAGTCACCCTGGGGCAGGAGTTAGAGGTAAAAGTGGAGTTTTAGTTCTGAAGATAGTTCAGTGGACATGGGGAATGGGCAGTGCAGGGGGATGCAGCTGCTGTTCTAGCAGAGAGAACAGAGGACCCAGTGATGGAGCTGTCCCTGGAGAGGTCATGTCAGGTGGAGGAATGGGCTGACAGGCTCTCTGTTCATAGCATCAGGCTGGAAGGCAGAGAAAGTGGGCACAGGATGGAAGGGCACATGTGGTGGTGAGTCTATGGAAGCCCTTGGATGAGTCCTTCTTTAAAAAAAAATGATTCAGTGAAATGAGGCAAGATCTGGTAGAAGGTTGAAGAAGAAATTTGAAGGGTTTGAGGAAAAAGGAGAGGGTGGAAACAGCTGTCTTAGAGAGTGAGAGAGAAACCCACCATAAGGTGTCCTTTGAAGGTCTCAACTTGGTTCTGTCTTTATCTCTAGGTGCATATGCAAAGGCCTGGAATAGACAAAGAGTTGGGTTTAATCAGGCTTGTGGTTAACCAAGACAGAATGAAGAAACAGAGAGGAGCAAGGGAGTGCAAAGATATTGACGTGGTAAGGAGAGAAGAGAAGGCCTCTGGAGAGGCAGGGAGCACATAACAGTGGGGCCACACCAACAGGCGCGGGGCTGGAATTGGTGTAGGGAAGAGTGTGAGCTACAGAGAGAAGGTGCTGGAGGCACTGCCATTCTCAGTAATCACAAAGTTTCAGGTCTGACCTGGAAAGCAAGTGGCCGAGTGAGAGCAAGAAAGAACTGCCAGGATGAGGAGTTGCGGGAATCAGGGACCACAATATTGGTACCATCATCTCTAACTGTAATGAAATTACCAAGAATTAAGATAGAGTAGAATTGGATACATAAAGTGAGACAGAGCTAGGCTGGGGCTGTAGCTCAACAGCAGAGTGCTTGCCTGGCATGTGTGAGGCACTGGGTTCCATCCTCAGCACCACATAAAAATAAACAAATAAAATAAAGGCATTCTGTCCATCTATAACTACAACAAAAATTTAAGTATGCATATAGTAACAGCCAGATCACTGAAAGAGCTCAGCAGAGATTTTAGCAGCTTCCTGGTCCAGGGAGACCATATATAGTGAGACAGAGCTAAAATTGGGAAGAAAATATAACCGTGATCCTGTAAGTAGACAGTTTCCCACTACACTGGACAATAACATCAGAAATGTTGGGAATATCACTGGTTATGAGATTTTAGAACCAAAATCTTAATTTTACTTAATTTGAAACTCTTTAAGAGCAGAGACTTTAAAAATAATCCATGAATAAGAAAGCAAATAAATAGGGAAAGATTATAAAATCTTAAAAGGGCAAACACTCCCAGTCTCCTATGCTAGGGAATTCTCTTATTTCAAGGTGTAGAGTTTCCTCTAAAGAGTGTCAACTTTTGTTCCTGCAGACATTTAAATTACTGGTGATAACCTGAAAACTAGTGGAGGCTTGGTTTTAGACTTTGTTAGGGCAAGTTGATTCCAGCACCTTAGTCCTAAAATGTGGTCTTTTCTCTAATGGTGGTCTCTCTGGGGTTTTAATGGAAAGTAAGATGTTTTACCTAGCCCCTCTAAATCTTGGCCAGGCTCAACTCCTAACTATTCTCCCTGGACCAGGCAGCTGCTGAAATCTCTGCTGAGCTCTTTCAGTGATCTGGCTGTTATTTTCCCTCTGGGATCCTGGAATCTTTCCATGCATATACATAATTCAGGAGCCAGCCAAGAAATCAAGAGAAGCTTATCTCAACTTGATGATCATGAGTGTCCTGTATATGCTTTCTCAATAACTGGTAGATCTGGCAGCCCTGATAGTTAGGAAGAAGTGGCTTTCTGTTGGAGCTCTCCCATGGCACACAGCATGGACTGGAGTGTGCCCCCCTAGAGAAAAGCCTTATGATGTAGGTCTCACCCAGGACTACTGCCTGGCTTCAGAGGTCAGATCCCTTCCAGCATTTGCTGGCTATACGTTGCTTTCCATTGCCTTTAGTTGTTTCATATATTGTCCCCGATTTATAGCAGCAAGAGAGTAGTCTGACAAAAACCACTTCATCACTATTAGAAACCAAAAGACTCAAATGATCTGTTACATACATGTCATATCTTTCTCTCTTACTCAAAATCCTGGAAAGGACCCCATTCCCTCCTGAGTAACTGTTAAGGTTCTTATGCTGACTACACATGGTCCAGCCTCTTAGAGCAGGAAGAGCATTCCTGCTTCTGGAGCTGAGACATGGAGAGTGAACATAAGAACAGCAAAAGGAGTCAGAGAACACCACATACAAAGACATGAGACTGTGAGAATGGGGTGGGAGGGGGCTGGTGTCAGGGAATGGTGACTAGCTCCCAGCAGGTTGAACATCAGGTATGATGACAGGTGAGAGAAGAGTCTAGAACAGTAGAACTTCTCAATCCTTAGTGTGCAATAGCATCATCAGAGTTGCTTGCTGAAAGGCAGGTCCCTCAGACGAACTGATGCACACAAAGTTTGCAAACTCCAAGTCTAGCAAGGTTGACAGTGCCAACTCATAAAGGGCTTCGTGCGTGGTAAAGAGTTTAGATCTTAATCTCTAAAAGATGGGAAATCATTGAATCATTGCTCATCGCATGAACCAGAGGAGAAACAAGTGTGCCTATGCTAAATGCATTTCAAAGCCACATTTTCCGCTCTCTAGCCTAAGCAAGGAACTTCCCAACGTTCTAGGAAATTATAATCTTCCTTTGTTTCATTAACAGACATTAAATATATAATGTAGCTCATAGTAGGTTCTCAACAAATGCTAAATGTAATATATATGTATGAATAATAAATCAAATTTAGTTCAGTTTATATAATTAACCATGACTTCCACTCAATATAATTCCAAACTGAGTTTCTCTCTCTTTAAAAGGCCTTATTTATATATTCTTAAAGTTCCTTTTCAAACTCTAATCCCATTCAGAAAGCCTTTGGATTCAGCATGCCTTCGTTCACCAAATTTATAGGAAAGACAATCTTGAGCCATCTGGTGCCTATTTAATTTTTAACCACCTCTCCCTTGAAATATTTCTTTCTTCATTCTTATTTTGTCCTAAAAACTTGGCTAAGAGCTAAACTGCACCATCTGTGACTTCCAGTAAATACAACTGTTGCTAATGAAATTACCCAGTTTCATCATTTTGATTTAAATGCCTTGCCTGTTTTTCCTCTGACCTTTTGTTGCTTGCCATCAAACTCAAGCTTTTGTGAATTTAGATACACACGTCCATGTAGGTCAGTCTTGAGGAATAAATCTTCTCTGTGAAGCACAAGAACCTCAGCCAAGCCTGCTCAGCAGGCTGACATGGGAGGTGGGGGCCAGGACTGTGCAGAGAAATATGGATGGCACTTGTGCCCGTCCGCTCAATGTGCGCAGGGCCCCAGGGCAGACCCCTGCCATGTGACCAAGTGGCCACTCGGTCTGGCTCTCCGGCCTCCCATTTGTTAGGATGCTGATGATATTAATGAGTTGGGGTGTTGGAGCCCATTCCTTGGCCTTTGGTGTCCGTTCCTCCCTGCACAGGATTGCTTGACCTGATTGAAGAAAAAGAAAGTTCAGAGACTCCAAACTTTGCCCAAGTGGGGAGAAGGCCTTCCAGAAAAGGAAAAGCTTTGGAACAAGCCAGGTTCTCTCACTGCCAGGGACAACTTTTCCATTTAGGTAGAACTCTGATCTTTGTCAATGGCCTCAACTAGAGAATGAAAGAGAATAAAATAAATATTTATCCATCAAGCCATTCAGCCATCAAGTTGTTGATACGGCTGTTTACTATATTCGATAATTAAGGGACTGGAGAGAATTATTAACAGCAACAACTGAGACTTACTGAGTCTGTACTATGCATAGCAGGCACTGTTCTAAGCCCTGTACCTAATCCATCCACCTAATCCTCACAAGGATCCCATGGCTGGAAACTGTTATTTTTCCCATATGACAGCTGAGGAAGTAAGGCCCAAAGAGGCGAAGCAATTTGCCAGGGTGTTACAGATTCTAACTCAAGCTCTTAACCCCAGCGCTCTACTGCTTTGCATTTCCTGGTCCCTCTGTGTGCTAGATACTGTGCTGGGAACTGAGATGCAAAAAAGAAAGAGACATGGTCCTCGCCCACTGTCTGAGGAAGCAAGACATAAAAATGCAAATATACCATCTGAGGGAGGCTACAATAGTAGGAAAAACATTCTCAGGTTGCAGCAAGAAAAGAGATTCTGTCTGGGAAAGATTCATAGCAGAGGAGACATTAGATCTGGGACTTGAAGGAAGAATGGGGGATTGCCCACCAAAGATAAAGGGAGAAAAGAGGAAGCTTAGCAGAAGGAAGAGTGGGTCCACAGGAGGGAAGTGTGTAAAAAGTAGGAGCCACTGCCTGAGAAGGGCTGGGGGCAGCATGGGGAGGGCTCCTTCTTGCCCAGGCTGAGTATGTTGGGATCAGCACCAAAGCTTTCTCTCTGAGCCTCTATAATAACCTATGAAGTTGGGCATCTCTAAGGCACCAGACAGATATGATTAGTATTTAGCCCAAGAAGCAACAGGATGCAGCTCTAAAGATTTGCCTGCTCCCACAAGGTGGTTCAGTGCTCCAAGAAGTGAGGAGAAACACAATTGGCCCCAAAGGGTTAAGCTGTAGCCCCCAAACTGCCTATCACCCTCTAGCAAGCAAAAGATGTTTTTAGCTTTAGAGTCACAAAGTTACATTCAGTCCCTGCAGGTGTATTGTTAATGCAATATGACCTGAGCAAAGATACCATCTCTATAATCCCAGCTGTGCCCTGCTGCTTCTGCCTTTAGTTCTACAACACCTCCTTCCTAGGAAAAGTCTCCAAAGTTGCTGAGGTTGCAAGCGAGTGCTGTAGGGGAGGGCAACCCCCGGAACAACTGCATCAAGAGAAGGGATCCCATAGGTCATTCTCCTCCAAAGGCTCTGAGGGGAGGAAGGACAAAAATTGAACAAATTATGTTATAAGCATTTATGAATATGGCATAATGAATCCCACTATTATGGGTAATTAGAAAACACCAATAAAAGGTTTTAAAAAGTCAAACATTCTCTTTACTTCCCTGCTTCACAAATAACCTTCTACTGTCTCAGAACAAGGGTCAATGCACGAATGAATGAATTCATATGACTGTGCTCCAGTAAAGCTATGTTCACAAAGATGGGGGTCAGGCAAGATACAGCCCCAAGGCTATAGTTTACCAAACACCAAATTAGGGCATCACTATTAAGATGGGTTGATGGATACCTGTAAAGACAAAAAGGATGCCCATTTCATAAGGGCTTCTGTGATGCCAAAAGTAGGGCCTTCCTAATTAGTTTTGTTATGATCAGCCTCCAAATGCACGAAAGCTCCCCAAGAGTGCTCACAGGAATAACCCCCTTTTATAAGTTCCAAACCAGTCTCAGAAGCATCTTGGTTTCCTCCCTCACTTTCAGTTCCATCCACTGAGCAGTACCACTAAGGCCATTTCCTCCACAGCTGTCTCAGAAACCAAAGCTCAAAAAAGTTAAGAAAATCTATAGTTAGCTACTCAACAATAAGTGATAAAGTTGGGACTTAAAGTTTGTCTGACATGAAGGACAGATGAATATCCTTATTGTATCTCTGTTCTCCAGGAAGCCCTGGGAGACACATTTGGTGTCAAGCAGACCATGGTGCTGAACCTTTGGCATCATCACATGGTACCTCTGGGGACCTTCCTCATGACCATTGCCTTCCGCACTTATGGCTAGAGCCCCTGAAGACCCTGAGACAGAAGCCTAAAAATGAGACCCCCTTCTCCCATGAGAGCCGTTGGTGTGCATTCTGCAAGTACAGACATGGAGTCAGCCTATGGTGTATATATGGGTGAGTCAGACCGTGAGCTTTTAAGTCAAAGGTGTAAGTCTTAAGACAACATTATAAGAGAACTTAATTTTCATATTAAAAGAAAAGCAAGCTGCAAACAAGTGTTTATGAGTCAGCAGAGAAAAACTATTATTTTATGACTCTTTATTTTTCAATTATTCATACCTTCCCAATTTCTGAACTATCCAAGGACTATTTCTGAGGGCCAAGGTTGATCAATAAGCTTCACATTATGGTCAGCTCCCATTGGTTGCAGTTGCCTAAAACACTGAGTTGAGAAGATCTGAGGCTGAGTTCAGACTCAAGAGGAAACAGTATCTTAATTAACAATGTCTGGCAAGACAGAATTGAGGAGCAGTGGACACAGACTACCACAGGTGATACTCTTGGCACAATGCTGGATAGCACAGGCTTTGGGAACTCGCAGACCTGAGCTACAGCCTTACTCAACCTCCTGACTTAACCTTCTGAGTCTTGGTTTCCTTGCCTGTTATAAAAATGCCATAATAATAAATGCCTCAGAGAACTGTCTTTCCTTCTCCAATCTAAATTTGTTTTCACATGAAAAGATGCTGCCACTCTCATCTAAGAGGACAAATCATGCAGAGAAAACTGTCGGCAGTACTCATTCTGAACTAACAGTTTAATCAGTGAAGTAGCAAAGTATAGGAGGGTAAGCTCTGGGTTAGGAATCCTGGAGTCTGGCCTGGTTTTGCCTTCTAAGACTGGTTCTAGAGCTATCAGGGAAGAGTTCTCATATGTAAGCCAAAGAGAGCGCAACCCACTGAGGTATTCCCATGGACATGGGCTTCATGAATTGAGGCTTCTGAGAAATCAGCAAGATTCTCTCAAACTAGTTTTTCTGCTTTCCTTGAAACTGTCTTATCTAGCTGTCCTGATGAGTTCTCTATAAGATGTGTCATCGTGATTAACATCATGCCAGTTAATTTTTCTCCATATTGTTTCTTAATCTATAAAATGAGATTATTGAAACAAGATTTTTTTAAAAAAGTAATTCTCCCATTGGAAAAAAGAGTAAGGGAATTATTTTTGTCAAGTAACTAACTTGCTATAGTATTATTATATTGTCTTTATAGTAATTAAAATAATTGTAATAATATAAATTATTTGACTTCTCTTTGAAGTATTAATCTTCCCTTTAGAAAAACAACTTGGTTTTTCCTCTTATTTTCCTACTGCCTTTGATTCCCTTTCTTTTTTAAAAACACTTATTTTTTTAGTTAAGTGGACACAATACCTTTATTTTATTTTTATGTGGTGCTGAGGATCGAACCCAGTGCCTCATGCATGCCAGGTGAGCGCTCTACTACTGAGCCCCAGCCCTACCCCTTGATTCCCTCTCTTAAATTTTTATATTATTATTTTGTTTTGAGACAGGGTCTTGCTAAGTTGCCCAGACTGGCCTCAAACCTGCAATTCTCCTGCTTCTATCTCCCAAGAAGCTGATATTACAGGTATGTTCCACCAAGCCTGGCTCCCTCTTTTTAAATTTTTTTGCAATGCTTTTATTTTTGTAAGCATTCACTTTACTTGCAGAATGCAGCATGTGAGCATGGTGGGTGGGCTTCTTTAGTGATAATGATGGCTGTGTGCCAGGAAACCTCCTGCCCTGAGCTTATGTTTCTCATGCATGGAATTCCACCTTTCTTCTAATAGGAGAATCCATTTGTCTGGCTTGTGCTATCCGGTCAGTTACATATACTACTGGGAGGACAGCAGCTTCAGTCCATAAACCTTGGTGCAGCTGAGTTTACCAGAAATTTTCCAGAAGTTACAAGAGACAGAGATTGGACCAAGAACCTAAGGACAGAGAGCAGAAGCCTGGAACCAGAGGCTGCTGGGTTACATAGGACTCATTTCAGAGAAAGATATACCTTCAAATTCCTCTATCTTAAAGCATAACTTGTTAAAGTGGGTAGTATCAACCATTAAAACCATCTGAATATTCTATATTGCCCCTTAGGTCAAGAGAGTCTGTGCCAAGCCTCTCATAGGCATTCTTGTTTACAGTTCATATTATAAATACAATTTTTACTTTATTAAGTGTTAAATCATTACAACTTTCTCTTTGTTCCTGATCCATAACAAGTAGACGGCTATGTTCTCTTACCAGTTCCCTAATCTGGAAGGATGCATTTCACAGTGTCTCTAATATCACATACATATTTCTAATTTTCTCTTTAAATTATTCAAAGTGTTATCCTGAAATGAAACAGGGAATGAATAGATGGATGAACAATGACTATATATTCATTATACACATATACACACACAGAAAACAACAGTCTCATAGGCCACATATCTTGTCCAAGTTGCTGTTTCAGGAAGATTTATAATACTTAGCTGTACAAAGAAAGTTTAAAAAGAGAGATAGAAAATGAAATGAAACAGTGACTATTCCCTGGTGCAATTACTCTGTCAAATACTCCCCTGGGGAAAGGAATTTGCTCTTATTGTGAAATAAATTATTATAGAAACCAGACTCCTGCGGTAACTTTTCTTTATCCCCAGGCAGTATTTTCCCACTACTGCTCTCAAAATTCACTTTTGGTGGTACACATATGGGAGGTTGGAAATAGTAGAAATTATATGTTTGAATTTTAAATATATTCTTGTTTCTATAAATGTGAGCAGCTCCCCAAATTATCAGGGAGTACACAATCGTTTAAAGATTGCCTGCCCCAGAAATCACTCACTTGTCTTCTTCATCTATGGGAAGGGAAGGAACTTTCTCTTGCCACCCCTTTAACCTCCATGTATCAGGATTTCTATCCCAGAAGCTTTCACTTGTCTAGAAATGTGGAAGGACAAGGCCCCGTTGGGCTGCAGCAAAGGGCAGAAATGGCCAAGGTTAGTTAGTCCTTCTTCCAAAACCCACAACTCAGCATTCACTGGATGCATTCACTGCCCACACCGCCAGCACAAGCCCTCTGTGATTCCTAATTAGGCATTCACTGCTCAATTAGTACCCCATTAGCCTCGCACCCTGTTAACATCAAACTGCTGGACAAATTTCTCTCCACTTCAGCCACATCACGAATGGATAGATCTTACAATCAATCTATGAAATCCAGGCCCACTGAAACTCACTCTAAACTAATCTTAAATCAACAGCATAAGGGAAGTGTATGTAAAATTGATTAGGAAGCTCTTCACCTAACTACAGACCAAAGTGATATCTTTAGAAAGAAGATAATCAGGAGGAAAACCTGGAATATATATTGCAAATAAATATTGTGTATGGAAATGAAGATAATGACTGAATACTCTATATTGGCCCTTAGGGTCAGAGATTCTGTGCCCAGCCTCTCAATGTTCCAGGAACCTCCCTCATTCAAACCTCTTTTTGTGATTTCCTCGTGGACAGATATTTCCATCTCTAAATGAAATAATTACAACAAAATATAGGAACAACTAATATTTACTCAGTTCTTACTTTGTGCCAGGCTCTCATCTAAGAGTTCGTATGTTTTAACTTGTTTAATACATACATGCCTGAAAGGTAAGTACCATCCCTATCTTTATTTGATGGAAAGAAAACTAAGGCATAAAGATCATAATATTACTGCCAAGAGTAGAAAATAAGTAGGCCCTGCAGATCCAAGGCCCCATTTCTACACTATAGATATTGTCTCCTAGAAGGCATATAAAATGCCACAAGTTGAATTGGTTTCTTTTTAATAGAAAAGGAATTCTTGCAGCAGGTTATCAACCATTCAGAATGGAGACCGTCTCTTCTTACTTGATATGGTCATGCCCATGCTTACTAAGTATCTGTCCTCAAAAAATTAACAGTGGTAACATTATGGGATGATTTTATTAGAGCACCTACTATGTGTGTATATGTGTATATATATGAATGAAAGTCAAGTGTATCTGCACGTTATTTTTAGAATCACACTGACTCAATGTTATCAGTGTAATGAACTGTTAAGAACACAAACCAGAGACAGAGCGAATCATGTCTCAACTCCTACCACTGCCAGCCCTGTGACCTTGCACAAAGGACTCAACCTCTCTAAACAAAGTGAATAATGGTACCTATGATGGTGTGGTTGTGAGGACTGAGAGGAGATTATCTAGAGGAAAGTGCTTAGAACAGAGTCTGGTACGTAGCAAGAATTAAATAAACATTGTGTTCTTCTCCTCTATTGATAGATAAAAGACTTTTAGAGACAAAGGTAGTCATGCATGGCTTTCCCACTGCAAATACAACCAATCACACTGTAGCTTTACACCCATAAGCATTAAGAAATGGTCTACCATTTTCTTTTTCAGGGTGTTGATATAGTTTGGCTCCATTGGGCATTTCAAAGAGCACATCCTTTGACCCACCCTTGGTGCTTTCTGTAAATTGCATGAATTGGAGTATACAAATTCAGTGAACAGTGGGGAAAGGTGGCAGAAACAGAAAGGAGTGTGAAAACTATTGCATAATTCTAAGAAATTATAAATCATTTTCATTAAAAGAAATATTAAGGCATTATATTACTTTATATTAATTCTTACTATAAATAGTACATTCTCATTGTACAGAATTTAGAAAAGAGAAAAATTGTATAAAATTTTTGGAAGGCAAAAAGAAAAATCATCCCATAATGTTACCACTGTTAATTTTTTGAGGACAGATACTTAGTAAGCACAGACATGACCATATCAAGTAAGAAGAGACAGTCTCCATTCTGAATGATTGATAACCTGCTGCAAGAATTCCTAAATATTTTTAATATTACTCATATGCTTGTGTGTGCTTTTCATCACTATGTGTTTATTTTTGCAAACATTGAGAATATATCTTCTTTCATATTTTTAAATTGCTTTTATCACATATATAAATGAACTTTTCCTGTCTGTAGATGTTCTTTAAGGGTATCAATTTGAAATTCTCTAATAATGCAATGGAATAGATACACCAAGATTCATATAACCATTCTATTACTATTCAATATTCACATCATTTCTCATTTTTTGTTATTAGAAATATCTTTGTACATAAAATTTTGTGTTGCTAATATGCTGTCATTTGAAGCACATATTTACTTGCATAGAAAAATACCATTTTAATTTCAGAACAAGCTGTTTCTTCTACAAATTACTAGATTATTTGGTATATTTGTAGAGATACTGCTACTAGCAATAAAATTCATAGCAGACTTACATATACATCTTTACATGTAAAAGTGTTCTGTAAATTATAAATTGCTATATAACAATATTATTTTTAATAGTATTAGCTGGCATAATAAACTCTGGTTTCTATCTTGACTTTTAGGCTTTTAGGACTTTGGGGTTTTTGTTTCATTATGTTTTTTGGTACTGGGGGTTGATTTCAGGGACACTTGACTGCTGAGAAGAATCCCCAGCTCTATTTTGAATTTTGTTTAGAGACGGGGTCTCACTGAGCTCCTTGCCGTTGCTGAGGCTGACTTCAAACTCATGATCCTCCTGCCTCAGCCTTCCAAGCCACTGGATTTCAGGCATGTGCTACTCACTCCTGGCCAAGGCTTTTAGGACATTTAAGTCCTCAAATAAACTTATCCCTCATCTAAAAAACACCATGACACAATCATCGTTGCCTCCAAATAAAGATATTGTATGTTCACCATCATTTCAAAGTCCATATTTTGATATAACAAGTAAGTACCTGGACACATCTGATTAAACACATAGCATCTTCTGATGGTTGTCCATCATCCATTCTTTCTCCTTCTGGACAGCAACACCTTGAATTGTCCCATCATTGTCCATGTGGCTTGGACAGAGTGGGCAGCCACTCTAGGTATGGGGGTGCTCCAGCCCCTCAACATACACCATCCCCACCACAGTTACTGGCTTAGAGATGGGCATACAGCCCAATGCGTGTTAATTAACATGTTTCTAGAAAAGTGGAATTTCTCTGTCAGTGAAGATATCAGGAGGGACATGGCCTTTCCTCTGGATTTGTATGTGAAAAGTTCTGAAGTATCATGAGAGGGAACTGAGAGCCTTCTAGAAACTGTGCTGTGAAACCTGGGGATGAAGTCAGTACTACACATGGCCAAGCAAATACCAAAGAAAACTAGGTCAAACTTGTAGTTTGGGAAAGACAGAGCACAGAATATAAGCTGAAATATCTCATACTAAAACATCTAGATATAATAGAATGATGCATATGCAATATTCCTTAATGCAAATCTGAGCTCACATAAAGGGAAGGTAGGTGTGAGTGTGTGTGTGTGTGTGTGTGTGTGTGTGTACCCAGAAAGAGAGAGAGAAAGAAAGGAGAAAGAGAAAGAAGAGAGAACAGGGGTTATGTCAGAAGCAAGCATGCTTATTCACAATCCTCAGAAATAAACTAGTCTAAAGTTGGTAGAATATAGGACTGGAGATAAAGCTCAGTTGGTAGAGCACTTACACAGCATGTGTGAAGCCCTGGGAATTGAACCCAGTACCATATTATAAAGAAAGGAAGACAGTAAAGATGGTAGAAAATAGGTAAAGATTTCCAAAGGCAGGCTCAGATTGCCCTAGTAAAGCTGCATAGAGGACAATGACTTAGTCACTGCCACTTAGTCACTGGCAGCCAATTAAGTGATCACCATCTCTATTTTTCTGAATGGCCCAGGAAACTCTGAGGCAGTAGGAAAAAGGGCATCACTACAGGGGAAGTAAAGATGGGGCTAGCAGAAGCAGAGAAGGCAGATGAAAGAAATGGAAGGAAATCATCCCCAGACTCTGGGAAGACATCTGTTTGGCTACCTGATAATGTAATTTTCAGTACTGTTAAGCAAGTGGATTTTATACCTGTAATCCTTATTGTATGTTAATGAGATGGACTGGACATGAGATAATCAATTATTTTCAGCAGCTTCTGTCTTAAATGTTCTGCTGGTCATCTCGATTATGAGCTTAAATACCAACCTGGTGATGGATTCCCCTTTTAACGTCTCTCTCCTAAAAAAGAGCAATATTGGGCAATAGAAATAGATGCCACATAGATTTTTCAATGCTTAGTAAAAGTTAGGAATGGCACAGTTGCAGCTGAGCTGGCATTTAAACACATAATCTGCTGAACTTGAATTCCAAAGCAATTTCTTTTCCCTTAAAAATTTGGAACATATAAAAATTATATTAGCATCAATTATTTTAATCATTTTTGTTAAAATTTATCTTTCTCAATTTCGGTTCATTGGTATTATAAACCAGTATCTCTTTTAGTCTCATATTCATTCATTAATATTCATTGAAAGTATCTGCTACTTCAATAAACCCAGACTAACTTTTTATAACATATTCATAAGTATTACTTTTAAAGATTTTGAGCTACTTTCACCTTCAGTGAAAATAATAATTGGTGCTATACAGTAATTCACGTGACTCCTCAGAGATGGGCTAAAGCAATGATTCCAGATGCACTTCAGCTCATCTTAGCAAAGACCTACACCTCTGCATTTTGCTGAGGAACAGTCCATTGTCCTTTATTGATCAAAATCTTCTTGACTGAGGGAGGTCCAAGAATTAATCCCAGACCTACTTGACTCCAAAGCAAGGTTTCCTAATACAGCATCCTTGGAAATGCTTCAGAAATTTTGAGAATTGCTTACAGTAGTACTCAAGATTTGGGGTGCAGGAAGATGGAAGTATGCATTCAGGTGAGGAAGTCCACAGTTTTTCTCATATTGTCAAAGGAAGCTTAGATGATGGTGGTAGTGGTAATGATAAAAGAGTTTTAACCCCCTAGACTAGGAAATGATATTTTGTCTGGATTTGTTTTAAAGGGTAGAAAGAGGCAGTTAGTAGGAGCTGATAATTGTTAAAAATCATTTAGTGAGTATATGGCGGATCATTTTTCCATAGAAGAAAGTTTTTAAGAGTCAATAAATAAATGCCCCACATGAGTCCTGGTTCACCCATTTCCTGTGCTTATGAGACTCAGTCACAAGGCTTCCAAAGCCAAATGGTAGACCTCTAGTTAAGAGGAGAAAAGAGAGAGAATAAACACTACTCAAAACATGATCAAAAATGTTCTGCAATAGTTCTGGACTATCACACAGAATAGTCAACTGCAGCCCAATGGTACCTCACATACACACAAATGAACACAGGCATTCAAGGCTTTCTGTCCTCTCTCCAAACAAAGTAGGCAGTCATGCAAGTCAGTCTAAGAAACCCTTGAACCACAGATGACCCAGACTTCCTGCTATGATTTGAATATAATTTGAGCATGTTCTCCAAGTTTTCACATATTGAAATTTATTTCCTACTGGGAGGTAGTAAGAAGGTAGAAACAGCTGAGTGTGGAGTTGCAAGCTATAATCCCAGTGACTCTAGAGGCTGGGGCAGGAGGATTGTAGGTTTGAGGCCAGCCTCAGCAACACACCAAGACTCTCTCTCAAAATAAAAAAATAAAAAGGGCTGGGCATATAGCTCAGTGGTAAAGCACTCCTGGGTTGAATTTCCAGTACCAAAAAATTAGGTAGAAACAATAAAATCATAATATTTTAAGGGGGAAGGTGATAGGATTATATAAAGTCACCGAGGAGCACACTCATGATTGAATACTGGCAGAAGAGGGACAGAGATCAGAAGAAACACATATATACAGGCATGATCCCTCTCCTTTGCCATGTGCTGCCCTGTAGCACCTGGCAATTCTTCCAGCAAGAAGGTCATCACTAGAGGCAGCCTCTTGACCTTGAACCTCCAGAACCATGAGCCAAAATAAACCTCTTTTTATTGAAGCTTGCACAGTCTGTGGTATTAAGTTCTTGACAACAGAAAATGGACTAATCCATGGTCTCTTTTCAACTCACTAGAGGGGCCCAGGATGCTCTAAGGCTTGGATCAAGCTGCCTAGTGGAATGCCCACAAATAAACCCTACAGCTTTCCTGTAGAATGTGAAACTGCCAACACAAAAACCTCTGTGGCAACTGGCCAGGATGCTGCCTTCACTTTGTCCTTCTTGCATCTGATGTACCAACCTTGTCCCTATTCACCACCACCTTCTTAGCTCTGGGTTGGTTCCCTGTCTACAGTTTCACCTTTATAGTTAGTTTCTCTGCTCAGTTTTCATTTGCTTAGCAAATGCTGACCATTCCCTAGAAATCCCTGGCTAGAAGCTGTTGCAATTATAAAGAAAAGCAACAATCCCTTTCATCTACAAGGCTCATGCTCCAGGCCCTACATCCCTGAATGTTTATATATCAGGCCAGCCCTAAAAGAGCCCACAACTCCTGAAAACATTGTCATAAAATTAGCCTTAACTCTAAGGGTCTTCCCAAAAGGAGAGTCACAGCCCCAGCAGTATCACACTCCTGATCCCAACCTATCTGAGAACAAGGCAATGTCTCCATAAAGGACCGCTTCATTTTTCTAAAATGCATCACTTGTAGACAAAGACATAGACTTAAAGATCATCAGTATATTTTTTAACACCTACAGAGCATGGGGTCAAATGCCTCAACCCCTACACAACTCATTTAATCCTCAGAAAATCTCTAAGAAATATTAATTTCTTCTTCTTTGGGTTGGCAGTACCAGGGATGGAACTCAGGGGCACTGGACCACTGAGCCACATCCCCAGCCCTCTTTTGTATTTTATTTAGAAATAGGGTCTCACTGAGTAGCTTAATGCCTTGCTTTTGCTGAGGCTGGCTTTGAACCATTTCTTCTTTTTTGAGACATGAGGAATTTCACAAGGAAAGTAGGAGCAAAGTTAAGACTGGGCTTATGAGATTTGTTCTATGTGTCTTACAAAGTATTTTGTGAACATTATTTTTTTTTCTGTAAAATTCTCTTAAGATATCTAGGTGAAATGCATATATGGGATTGAGCCTTTGGGATGTTCCAAACCATCTGCCCACCAAGCAATACTTTACTGTGACAGGTGGCAAGAGTTAGAGAAAAATACCAAGGAATATTTTTTCAGAATTAATTTATTCATCCAATGCTATTGAACACCTACTATGGATCACAAGCTACTGAGAAACCGAGTGGAGATACCACCTTAGCTCTTCCCTCCAGTGTATGGAAAGGTGTTGACAGCAGACATCCAAATGCAAGATTCCTATGCTTAAGTAGCCACATCAGGTGCCTCTTCTTCCTATGGTTTTTGGGTTTTACAAACTTGTTTTCAGGTACCAGAAGCTCAGGTGCCTTCCTCTCCTCTCCCTGACCCATCAAAATCTATTTTAAGGAAGACCTGCCATCAATCATTCACACTCCAGTAGGAATTGCTTCTCTGAAGGGTATCTCCCAAGGCTTTTGAAACTATAATTTTCAATGGGAAAAATAATTTAATTCCTTGTTAAAGACATTCCAAACATCAGCAAGCATGCCTGAAATTAGAAATAGCCAAACACCTTCTCAGAATCATATTTATTCCATGAAGAATGCACATTTGAGAAATGATCAAAGAAAAATAATTATAACCCCAAACCCATGATTCAACCCTTTCCTTTATCTTGACTTCTCTATCTACTAGAACAAGCTGGCTTCTTTTGCAGACATCTCTAGCACAATCTTTGCAAGATCACTATTTTAGGAATTTCACCTGCACACAATTCCTAGGATATTGATTCTCTCCCAAGAGCACATTTCCTTAAAAGGATGAATCAAACTCCCCATATAGGAGCCAGGAACAACACATGGTTTGAGAAAACATAGTCAATAATATGTTTTATAGTGGAAAATAATAGACATATCATTATTTTCATACATGATAACTAAAGTCTAAAAAATACCTATAAGACACTGATCTGAAATTAGAGTGACAGGGAGGTAATGAAGAGTGAATCAAAATCTTGGCAGAATATTGGCTAAATTATATTGTTATATTGTATGCATGTACAAATATAGTAACAACAAATCCCATCATTATGTACAACTATAATGAACTAATAAAAAAAATTGGAAAAAAATAAAAATAAATTTAAAAAAAAAAAAAATCTTAGCAGGGAAGGAGGGGGGTTTTAGCTATATAAAAATAAAGCAGAGGCTTTAAAATGCTGAAAAACACTGACCTATTCCGTGCTCAGCTTACATATTGAATGATTAAATAAATAAAATGTCTACGTAATTTACATAATCCTCTTGGTGGTTGCCTTGTATTGAATGTTGTATCCCCACTCCCACCCCCAATTCATATGTGGAAGCTCTAACCTCAGTGTGGTGGCTCTGGTGGTGGGCCTTTGGGAAGTGGTTAGATCACAAGAGTGGTGTCCTCCTGAATGGGATTGGAGACATATAAGAAGGGATGCAGGAGATTAACTTTCCCCCTTCCATGTAAAAAAAACAGTAAGAAGGTATCTGACTTCAACCCAGGAAGAGAGCCCTCACCAGAACCCAACCATGTGGTACACTGATATTGGACTTCTAGCCTCTAGAACGATAAGAAATAATGTCTGTTGTTAACATGACCCAGTTGATGGTGTTTGTTCTAGTGGTCCAAGCTAGTGAAGATTGTGGTTTTCATCTGTGTGTTGCAAACACAGAGCCCGTCAATTAAATTCTCTGCATCTCTAGAGGAGTTAGCCACAGTGGCACTAATAATCATGGCTGAAGCTTGAACGTTTTAGGTCACCCAACATGTTTCACATTCTGCGGTATCCATCACCTCACACAGCAGTAAGGTGGTCCACAGTGTTGGATTCCAGGAGCTATGATGAATACAACCAATGCACCCCACTCCCTGAGTGGAGACCTGAAGCAATGACTTGAACTTATACGACCCAGGCACCCTGGAGCTGTGCCAAGAGTATATAAAAGAGGCTCCCTCTGCAGCAAGGCAGCTTCCACTATGCATAATTCTACAGAAAATGTGGGTGTCATGCCTATGACATCTCTGCTTCCATCTCCTCACACTGGGCTCTGAGGAAATACCTCTCCCAGCAACCCAGCCAAGCACTCTCCAGCAGCAGGGTTGCCAGGCAAGAGCATCAGTGGCACCCAACAAATCTGGGTGATTTGTCACAAGAAGCGGAGGTGCCTGCTTCCTTAGTGGCTTCAGAGTGACACACTGTGGGAGTCAGATTCCATTCAGATGAATGTGAACTGCTAAAACAATTCACAAAGAAGCAGAGGCTAAACATTATTGTTTCGATTATTGCATTTTGCCTTGTTTTTCATGAAGCCTGGAGACTTAGAGTGCTAAATGAATGGACAGGATAAGCAAACAGCTAGGTTGGCTTGTGACTTCTCATGCAGGAGGAGACAGATCCCAGGAGGGGACTTACGAGTGGAAAGGCTGCACAGCCAGGTGCAGGTGAAGGGCCTCCCAGGACAGTAAGGTGAGTATAGTGAGCCCAGAGAAGGCAGCAGGATGTCAGGCTCAAAAAAAAAAAAAACAAAAACAAAAACAGAACTTCTAGAATGAAGAGAAAAGAAATAAAATTTTCCTTTTGCATAGTTCCACCAAAGTTTGCTCCTCAAACTTGAAGGTGCATAATGATCACTTGGAGGTCTTCTTAAAATGTAGATTTTGATTCAGTAGGTTGTGGGGCTGAGACTCTGCATTCCTCAAAACTCTCAAGCCAGGCTGCTGCAGCTCCTAGGCTCTCTCTGGAGTAGCAGGGCAACATAACACACCCAGTTATCCAGATAGGTGCCCCTGAAGTGGTAGTTGGTGGAGAAGGAGGGAAGGAGAAGAGGCAAAAGAGGGTAAAAGTTGGCTTGATATTTTCCAGGGTGTCCTATCTTTGTGATTTTTAAAAAGTAAAATGCGTAATTTGGGTTTTATTTATTTATTTATTTTAAGGAAAGAAAAAAATCAGTTACAAATCTTTGTTGCAAAATCAGTATTTGCTCACACTCTTCCCAAGGGTGTTTCTACAGAATTCTGGGGTATGGCAACCTGACATTGCACAAATATGAGACTAGGAGGCTCATTTTGAACAGAAGAGCAAACCACAGAATGGGCACCCCTCTGTGAGATCTGTGCTTCACAAAGCCCCGAGTTTGGGCAGTCACAGACCAAGTAGGTCTCCCTGGATATACATAGATTGGGATGGGGAGTGGTTAATATGCATAATTTAGCTAGTAAATAATTTAAAACTTCATATCAAAACAAACATGGATCTTTTATGTAACAGAATTCAGACATTAAACACATTTTTTCAGATAAAAGAGACACTTGAAAGAAACTTCCTTTTGCCCCCAGACCCAGCCTCTCCTGTGGCATAGACACATTTTGATAGAAAAGTTGGAGAAGTATTGACATGTGACCCCCAGTGTGGCTGAGGCTAATGATTCCACAACTACCTTTAGGGGTACGGACAGGGAAATTACCCCAGCAACAGGGACATTCCCCAAAACTACAACACCCATTCAGTCACCTACCCTGACTCCTCTGAGTCACTCTTTAGCTCTACAATCTTACATTTTCAACTGAATGAAATATCACTGACTACAATACAATATGTCTACAATTAAATTCATTTCCAAAACTGGGCTCTACACCCGACTCCTTCCAGATTTGATCTTCCTCTCATGTTCTATTCATCTTCCCTCACCTCAACAGAAACTCTGAACATCCACATATTTTTCTCTCCTTTACTTTCAATATCTAGTCTTTAAATCCTATCATTTCTGTTGAAGCCAATAACCATCCAAGTCCACTTCCCCACCAGCTTGGCCCAGCCTTCATCTTCCCTCACTGGACAATAGCCATGGCTTCCACACCAGTCCTCCGCTTTGGCTTTTCTCACCTCAATAGACTTTCTACACTATGGCTGCTGGAGTGGTCCCCCTAAAATATGAGCCCAGTCATGTCCTTCCATTTAAGGGCTTTAGCTGACTCCCATCCCTTCTCTCCATCCTTTCCAACTCTCCAACCAAGCTTTATAAAATCCCCAATGTGTTTATCCAACTGCTGCTCCAGCCTCATCTCTTGGACCC
Source organism: Marmota marmota marmota (assembly GCF_001458135.2). NCBI lineage: Eukaryota > Metazoa > Chordata > Mammalia > Rodentia > Sciuridae > Marmota > Marmota marmota. Next base: position 19,168,096 of record NW_026000229.1, on the reverse strand, counting down.
TTCCACAGTTCCTCTCCTACCCTGTCATTCTCTGACCATGGTGTCTCCCAGGACCACTACTTTGCACACAGCACTCTTCTGCCTAGAATGAGTCTTCACTTCTTCCATCGGAAGAATCCCCCATCCTCCAAAGCCCAGTTTAAATGTCACAACTTATAAAACACTGTGCAGATCACATGGCCAATCCAATCTCTCTCCCTCCTGGCTCCCACAAAGCTTGTACCTGCTGCTATGACTCCCCTTGTCTTAGCATCATGGTTGCTTGTTTATCGAGAGCCCCTCACACACAAGGGCCCTCTGCCATGCATTACTTTAGGACCAGAATCTAGCATATAAAAACCCTTTGATAAGTACATGAATGAGTGAAAGGATTCTTTTCTACCCAGTGTTCTGTTTTACTCCTTGCTTTCTTCCCCAAGCAGGAGTCCATTGATCAGACTTGGGGAAAGGCAGGAACAAGGGACCATGAATAATAATAATAATAATATTTTTATTATTATTATTATTAGAAATGCCATGAACCATGAGTCTTATATGGAGACCTTGGCCCTGCTTGGTTTGGTTTCTTCCATCAGTCCCAGTTGAGACTCTAGCAATGGGGTGGGCACAGAGTGCAGATACATTTCTGGGCAAGAATTCAAAATAGGAAAATTGGATGCCTCCACTCTCCCTAAAATCAAGTTCTTGTCATTTTGAAACACTGTGAATGAATTCTCAGGATGTGAAAGTATTGAACTGAAAGTCTAAGTGAATTTGATTAGCATTGCCTATGCTAGGCCACATTAGGTCTCTATCCCTGATGTCAACAAAGTCCATTTCTATCTTAAATTGAAATATCAATGATTCTGGTATATGACATAGCTTTCTAACCAAAGTATACTGTGAGCATAAACTATGTTTTTCCCTACACAGAGTTAACTTTCTGAACTTAATGCTATCCTTTTAATACAGGAGAATTTCAATGAATACTTAATGATCAAGACATATGTGTATGTCTACATACACAAAATTATTTTTTTCTCTCCTACTTCACCTACAACTTTCATTTAAAAACTGGAAAGAGATGGACCCAATCAGGTTTTACAAACAAAACAGAAATATGGGCCCGTATGGATACCTAAATGGGCAGAGGGATAGATTAGTTGACTCCTCCAGGGTTCCTCCAGCACTGTAGATTTGCTCCATATTTTCTTCCTGCGAGAGTCTATGTAGTTGACTATATAACCAAATGCAGAAGCTTCACTATGGATTGGATCTGGCATCAAGAAACCACACTGGTGAATCTTAAGTGTGTTAATATGGATAATTTAAACCTTATAAATATCTTTCCATAATGTGTTTCTTGCCTGAGGGGGTCTTTTGGTTGGAGTGCAGTACAATCAGGCTTGCATTTGCAACTTAAAAAGGGAAACAGAATATGAGAAGTATAAAATTTTATGTAGCTTTTTCTTTCATAAGTTCATGTTTATTGAAAGAGCTGGTGGTAAGTCAAGTGAAAATTGAGTTGTAAAGGAGACATTGTGAGGCCGTTTAAGCTCTCTGTGGGTTCTTCCTCATTAAATCGGTGTGACTGCAAAATGAAAAATTCTAAGTTCTCTCACCTGAGGTGGGAAGCCTGTCTATGCCATGATGGTTCACACTGGATCTTCAGTGATCAGCAGGTGAAATTTGGCTGATAATATCTGCAGAATGAATGAGCAGGAAAAAAATAGGTAAAATACTACCCTGCTCATAACCTAGGAACAAGCAAAAATATACACTGGGCTTTAAGTTCTAGTTTGATAATTATTTTCACTTCTCTTATTATCTTTTAAAGTACATATCTTCATTACTTTCTAACAAGTACCAAGATTATAAAAGAAATTTTAATTCAGAATTGTTCTTGTGTTTGCTGAGAAATTTTTAGAAGCATAGAATTTTCTAGAGAAGTTTTACATCCAGGAGTCCTTCTGCAAAATGTTTGTGGTGGTCAGCAAACCTGGAGAGCCCTCTTGCGCTAGCTCAGGGAATATTGAGCAACTGACTACATTCTTAATTGGCAGTTCATTTCAGGCTATCAGAGAAATCAAATAACATAATAATTTCATACAATTTATTTTTGAAATACTATTAAAGAGGTAGAATAACAATGTTTGAAATCGCAGGTTCTAAATTCAAATGTTAAATCAAAACTCTATGATTTACAGAGGTTATGGCCTTGAGCTTGTCTCTTTGTCTGTAAAATGGGATCATAATAGTAACAACTTCATATGGTAATTAGAGAATTAAATGGAAAAAAGTAAGTTCTTAGACATGGTAAGCTCTCACCAGTATTTATTTTAAATATGTGCTATGAGTGGTTCCAGAAACCTAACTCCCAAACAAACAGTTTATTGTTCTTAAATTGAGTGAATTTACAAGACAAGGGGTTGGACAAAAGGAATATCACTGCATCTAAAATTAATTCAAATATTTCATAATAAATTGCTTCTCTAAATCCCATGTTTTTAAACAAACCACATATATTATATATGTGAGAGTATGTATGTATGTGTGTGTGTGTGTATATATATATATATATATATATATATATATATAGAGAGAGAGAGAGAGAGAGAGAGGGAGAGAGTTCATTTCAGGCTATCAGAGTGTATATATGTGTATACACACAAATAATGTATGTGAAAAACAATATATAAAGTGTGATTTTATTTGTACACATGAACCTCATGAGCAGGACCCAAGATTTCCCTGGGAGACTTCTAGCTACCACCACCACCACCCACCCTCACCCCCTCCCTGTCAAGGCTAGATGTGGGTTCTTGTCTCTGACTCAACCCCATGGTGAACAAGCATTAGACTGAAAGGCAGAAAACTGGGGCCTGTCATTAAGTAGCCAAAAGATCTTGACAGAGTCACTTCTCTTCCCTCACCTTTAAAATGAAAAAAACTGAATGGCTCTCTCATTTGTCATCTCTCAACTTTTATACTCCTACCCACTAACAACCAAGTACCCTAGAGGATGAGGTATTTTGAATAACTGAATGTTGAATTTGCTTGATAAATAAGTACAATAGATGGATTGCAAATGCTCAAGAAAGAGGTGTTCATCAGTAGCGACTAGAGCTCACACTCAAAACAACACCATGCATGAGGGACTCTTGACTCTTATATATTTGCATCTGGTAGCACCAGAGGTTCATCATCAGAGAACCAAACCATAAGGCCATACTACCAAGCATATCTGCTTTCTTCTACATACAAAACAGGGAAAGTATCTGTCCAGCCTATCTCACAGGATCACCATTAGGATCAAAAGAGATAGCAGATGTGAAAAGACATTGAAAAATAAAAACCGCCATACTGATATCATAAAGCGCTATTGTGCTCTATCAAAGAAATGGGGTGAACTGTTAACTCAGCATGCTGGTTCTATGAGGTAAGAAGACCCACTGAGTGACTGGAGTATCTGAATTTTCCAACCAGATGTTCACTGCACTGTTGATTCAGCCTAAGTGATTTTGAAGGCCATAAACAACAAAGACTCTCCACATTATTTAGATTCCTGGATTTTAATTACACACCAAATCTTGACCCATGAAAAGCAAAAAGGGGATGGATGGAGAGAGAGAGAGAACCATCTTTCAAATCTACATTCTTACCATTCAGAAGAATCAGAAAGAGAGCTAAGCATTCTCAACGAGTCATCATCTATGAACAGGTACATGTATGTGCGTGTGCTTGAAAGGTTCTGGATCCTGATGTAACAGAGGATCTCATTCATTTTACTACAAAGCTTAGTATGACCACAGCTGAGTCTTCTTTCTGACTAGCCTATTGCTACAGGCTTTATTGTATGACCATTTTCCTATCTTGATTTTTTTTAGCTAGAAGTAAGAAACAGTATTTTGAGAGTGTTGTACACATTTCATAAAAAGGAGGGGGGGAAAGAAACATATCAGGAGATTCTTCTGTAATCCAGGAAAACAAATTAAATTTATGAGACCGAACACCAGTGAAACGGCTACAGCAATTAGTAAGGCAAATAGCATTGGACTTGTAATGGTCTAGGATCTGCAAAAGTGCCTTCTTGGGAGCACAGGCTCCTTTTCCTTTCTTAAGTTCATATCCAGGGTTTTGAGATCATTGTCAAACATTGAACTAGATTGGCTCAATTGACTGGCTGACAGCTCAAAACCCTTCCTAAGTGTGAAGTTATTCAATTAACTCATTTTCAATTAGCACAGCCACTGCTAACCTGGTATAAATTAAGTCTCCTCAGACTCAAGGAAAGGAGAGAAAAGGAGGCCAATGGGACTGAGATTTCTGGTGTATATCTCATCCTGTTGGACACTTCCAGTTCAGGTCAGACCCATAAGATAATGTACTTTTTGTGTTTAAGTGTTAACTGCAGCCAGGTGCTAAGAGAGTGCTGAATCAGCCCAGAAGAGGGGGAGGAAGGAAGAAGAAAGTTTGGTTTATAGGCTGAAGCCAGCAAAGGAAGCAGAGCCTGGTGAGAGTTATATATTGCTCAAGGCGGGCACAGGTGGATGGAACTGCAGGCCAGGTCAGAAAGAGAGAAAGATTTATGTTCTGTGCAAACAAAAGGGCAGAAGAAAAATCACCAATCCGGTTGGGCAGCACTGGAGTGAAGGAAACAGCTGTTCATACAGGGAAGGAATGGTCAGGTAAGACGGGCTGGAAATAGTAATCAGAAGGCCATCTGCTGACCTGGGACAGCACGCCCTCAAGGCACGGAACAAATCCTGTCCTTCAGGAGGCCATGCAAAGGGGCCATTGCTGGGCAGGCAAGGAAAGAGTGCCAGGACAAGGCATTAAAGTTACATGAGCCTCATGCAAGAAGTTGCCCAGCAAGTTTCCTTTCGAATGTGAAGTCGACTGGAAACACAGTGTTTTCTTATTCAAAGACTTGGCAAGCCCACCCCACCCAGCCTCTCTGTGAGGCAAGAATGCAGAGAGGTAGTTCATCAAATGTCAGTGTTCATTGCCCATCACTTTATCCTGAGCCTGCTGCTCCGCCCCTCGGGCAGCGGGTGGGAATAGCCACCAGACGTGCCGTTGGGGCAGCTGCTGGTCTGGGGAATGTTTCCATAGAACCCCGAGAACTTGCAACCCAAGTGAAAGGAGAGTGAGGGAGGGTGGCCTGTGAGCATGGGAGGCAGCCCATCGGCAATAGAATGGGCAAGCCAGAAGGGGCACAAAGAGGAAGGAGGAAACAAGTGCAGGAACTGGCAATGACCTTGCATTAATGGACAGCACACCCACTGAAAAAAAAAAAAAAACCCACGTGAGTGGAGTTTTGCTCTAAGGAAGCCGACAGCAGCTGGGTCCTACCAATACTAATGAGCGTCATTATATTCGTCGTAAAAATGAGCCAAGTTTCAGACAAAAGGTAGGGGGGAAGATTTATGTCATAATACAAAATACAAAATGTAAGACCAAATGTCACTAAAGAACCAACTGATAATTAGTGAGACAGCCGTGGTGATCAAAAGAAAGCACTGACTCTCTAGAGCAGTGAGATGAATAAGAGTGAGGATTGTGACATTATAAAACTAAAGTCCAATCTCTTGCCCTCTCTCCCTTTTCTTTCTCTTACTCAAATATTACCCTATCTCTTTCCTCATGGTGTTATAATTTACATACACACAGAGAAAACATATAGACATAGATGGGAAGAGTGGACGTAGAAACATTTATTGAATAGTTATCATATGCCGGAACCTCTTCTAAAGATTTTTTTTTTTTTTTTGGTACGGGGATTATTGAATCCAGAGGCACTTAATCACTGAGCCAAGACTCCAGACCTTTTTATTTTGATTCATGGTCTTGCTTAACTTCTAAGAGTCTTGAAAAGTTGCTGAGGCTAGCTTTGAACTTACGATCCTCCTGCCTCAGCCTCCAAGTCTCTGGGATTACAGGAGTGCACCACTGTGCTCAGCCCTCTTCTGAAGTTTTTCAAGGCTTTAACTCATTTAATCCTCCCATGCCTGTGAGGCAGAGACTATTTCTACCTCCCTTTAAAAATATACACTTAAGGTTCTGTTGTTTGTCCTGCCTTCATTTCACAGAGGAGGAGAATATGTGAGATAAGAGCACTAATAAGCATCTGAGCTGAGATTTGGGTCCAAAGCTAGCATCCTCACCCACACTGAGATACTGGACTCTTAGACCAGACACTGGTGGTAAAGAGGTTAACTCTCCATGCCAGCCCTCCATTCCTGTTCTCCATACTCTGGCCCTCGTGCCTGCTGCTATATAGGATGTCATCCCCTCCTCTGTCCATTCAAATCCTGCTGTTTTTTTATGACCCCACTGGAGATTCAAGAGATTAGTTAGAAATGAGTCAAACCCTTTTCTTCTGGTTCCTCAGTCCACAGTTAGACTATATTTCCCAATCTCCCTCACATGGTGACGCTTCCAGCCAACAGAATGAGAATGGAAGTGGTATGCACCACTACCAGCTCAGCTTATAAAACTCCACATCTGCAATCCTCCTTCTGGTTTGATGAAGATAAGCAAAAAGACCTGAGAAGCCATGTGAGGAAGACAGTGAAGCCAAATGATAGAAAGGTCAGGATCCCTGACCCCTCCTTAGAGGAGGGCCACCCATTAATCAGGAATTCCTACCTGGATCGTTACCTAACTGGGAAATGAACTTCCATCCATGATGTTGGGGTCATGGTAACTGTGAGTGTGTTTACTACAGCGGCCATCAATATCCCACCCAGAATGAACTTCTACAGATCCAGCTATGGAGAACTGGGACTGTACAAGTTACTCCTGACCCTAAAGAATTCACATAAAAGAGGAAGGAGAGAGACATGAATAATATACATAAAGAACAAAATTATGCAATAAAAGGATGACTAATATTTCAAGGTAACACCGCCAAAGGCATGTAGTCAGGAAAAGCCAGTAGAATCATGAAAACTGCCGCAGTCCAGCTGCAGCAAAATAACGGGGGGGGTGACGAGGAACTTGTGTAGATTGATACAGCAGGAGTGGGAGCCCTTTATTGGAGGACAGGAGGGGTATATATACATTCCACACAGCTTATCTTTTTTTTTTTTAATTTTTTATTGTGGGTTGTTCAAAACATTACAAATTTCTTGACATATCATATTCCACACTTTGATTCAAGTGGGTTATGAACTCCCACCTTCACCCCATACACAGATTGCAGAATCACATCAGTTACACATCCATTGATTTACATATTGCCAT
>NW_026000229.1:19117976-19156953 GCF_001458135.2 Marmota marmota marmota | reverse complement strand
CCAGGGAAGTTCCGGGAGCCAGAACTCGGCCGCTCCGTGCTCGGTGTAAGCTCCTATAAGTGTAGGCTCCAAGAAGCAGTCCCCGCGGGCTCAGTTCCGGGAGCCGGAATTCGGCCGCTTAGTGCTTGTTGTATGCTCTGATAGGAGCAGGGTCCAAGAAGCAGCCTCCGCAGGCTCCGCAGCCCTGGGCCAGGGCGGTTCCGGGACGGTTCCGGGAGCCGGAACTCGGCCGCCCCGCGCTCGGTGTTCGCTCCGATAAGATCAGGTTCTAAGAAGCACCCAGGCACTGAACCCTAGCAATCTGTCTGCAAGCCGCAGGCGAATTGCAGCCTGAAATTCACACAGCTTATCTTAATTAACATAAACTAATACAGCAGTCAACCAATAAGGAATCTCCACACTTAATGGCTCGCTGGCGTTACTTCACAAACCACTCCCTCTGGCAAAATGCCAGGTGCCATCTTGACTTGTTTACAGACCCTAACTGAAACCCCTAAGAAAGAAGTGGAGTTGACACCCTCTGATACTTTTCCTAGTTTTTCCAGCCCCGCCCTGCGTGTTCCCCTCTATGTCTTGCCAGCTTGTGTTTTGCTTTTTACCTCATCTGGAGAAAACTGTACTAGAAAAGTTCATCATGGTGCCTATCACATTCACTGTCCCTTTCCAAGGACATGTCCCTCTGGCCTCCATGCTGAGGGAAGATGCCCAAAGCTCTGCCTTGAGCACATGTTTACTCCTAATTAGACTAAGGGCAGCCCAGTCTCCAGGTTGAGTGGAGTCCTTTGAGGTTGTCTGATGTCACACACTGCCTGCGTAGTGATGATTTAAAAAGCCAAACAATGTGAGCCCCCACTGGGGAAGTGGAATGGGACCACCCTAAAGGAATGAGCCTATTAGAACAGGATAAAAAAATAGTCAGGAAGAAAAGACCAGAAACAGAAAATATGCCATGGTCCCAGAGTATGAACCCTGCCGCTGTTGGTCAGCTTCTTACTGAGAAGCACCAAACAGATGCTGGTTGATGGAAGCAGAAAGAAATCTGTTAAAAGGAATAATAGGAAGAAGTTCACAGAAAGCCTGGCTTAAGTCAGGTAGCTGTAACACAATACCTTAGACTGGGTGGTTTAAACATTTCTTTCTCAGAGCTCTAGAGGTTGGAAAGTCCAAGATCAAGGGGTCAGGAGATTCTGCCCCTTGTAGGAGCCCGCTTTCGGGGCTTGCGGAAGCAGACTTCTTGCTGAGTTCTCACAAGTCCGAGAGAGAGATCACCAAGCATGAGCAGGCACTCTGGTCTCTCTTTCTCTTATAATGGCACAAACCCCATCATGGGGCCTCCATCCTTATGACCTAATCTAAAACTAAATACCTCCCACAGGACTCACTTCCAAGTATCATCACCTTGGGGTTAGGGCTTCAACATCTGGATTGTGGAAGGATACAAACATGTAGTCGGCAACATTGTTGGAAGAAAAGCTAGGCTTGCAGAGGGGTCAGCTGCCAGGAACCACACCCAAAATCCCTCAGTAGAGCTGCCTCACGAAGGCACCTCCTCCTCTGCCGTCACCCTCAGTCTCTCTATGGAGGGGCTGCTTCCATGAGCAGCACTGCCCCAGACAGGGCCCCAGTTCATCTTGCACAAAGCCTGCCACCTCCCACCTTGTCCCTGCTCCCCATTATCTCTGATGCCAGGCAGAGAGCTCACCTCCATATGTCTCTCAGTGGAGTTTTGAGCATCATGGTCAAATGAATCCATCAATATCTGATGAATGAAAAAGAATCTCTATGTATTAGGGAAATGCCTAAAGCCAAAAAGTTGTAATAATAGTACCCACAATGCATTGGTTATTTACTGAGGACTAGAAACTTCTTAAGTGCTTTATGTGCACTCTTTCAATCATTACAATAACCTTATTTTTATAATAAACCTTTCCAATATTTTATAATACTTTATAACTTTATAATAAATCTTTCTAATATTATCTTGTGAGAAAGGCATTAGTATTAGCTCCATTGTACAGGGGCAGCAGCTTGGTTTACTTAAGAGAGGTAAGTAAGTTGTCCAATTTCACTCACCATGTAGGCTGTAGGAACCAGACCCAAGCTGATGCCAATTATATCTCCAAATCTTGTGCTCATTACACTTTTAGATCGGCTGAAAGAGACACCCACCTGCCCCCTGCCAATGCTCATGTTCAATGCCACCAAGATTTAAAACAAAACAACAACAAAAAAACCTTCTTGTAGCCTGTTTCTTCCTACTCAACTCTTCCCTCCTCCCCCCAAAACAGTTAATAATGGAAAGACACATGACATATCCACCACAGATTACTGTGTCAGTCCATTCAGCTAATTTCAAAAAAGATGATGCTAATTATTGGAGATAATGAAAACTTGCTCTTCAACCACAACCCAAGGGGAATAGTCCAATTGATTAACAGGGATTTCAACCCACGCATTCAATTTCTCTTGCTCGTTTTGTAATGGATGGGAAAAATTGGTTTGTAGATAGAGATTTTTGAGAGCTAAGTGTCTAAGACACTGAAGGGAGCCACCTCATTAAGTCCTAGGCCTGGGTAGGCAGGCTCTCAAAACCAGAGGCAAAGCCAACGGCAGGTAAACTCACTACAGGCATTATTTAATGAAAGTTTGTGCTGTATCAGAGTATTCTTTCTGAATCCTTCATTTTTTTTTCACTTTCTTTTTAACTATTCATTTGTCTTTATAAAACACAGCATTAAAACAGTTAAAAATAAATCTCAGATTTGCAGAACAGTAAGAATTTAATCATGGCAGCAAACTAAACCCCAGAGACAATTTTAGTCTCAAAGTTAAAATATGGTGTATCTGACTCTCAGTAAATTGACTTTTCACAGAATCCTCTAACATAATGCATAATAGTCATGCACTCCAAGAGAAGCTCCTGGGTATTGGTCCAGAGCCCACAACCAGCAGGAAGATCATAGTGTATGTTGAATAAAATTATCCATTCTAAAGGTCCTCAGCTATCTTGAATATTTTATTAAAAACCTTTTTTGTGGTAGAGACCAACTGGGACCTCTTTCTCCAAGGAGCAAGCTGTCAACGGTAGTAGAATTGAAAACCAGACAGAGTCAAGCTTAATTAGATCTCCCCCCACCTCCAACCCCACATTTCTGGTATATTCTTCTCTGACCATGAACCTTGATAAATAATAGTACAATGGGATTCATTTCCCCAAACCTTTCAAAAAGAAAAGCACAATCATGGACAGGTGAAAAAAGGAAATAAAAATGTCGGCACAGATTTCAGAACCCTATTATTACCTGAACACCACTAATAATATAATCCTAATAACATAATCAGAAAACTCACAGAGGTACCCTAAAAGTGGCATCTGGCAAAGAGCAGGCTGCAACACAGGTTCTAAACCTCTACTTTGAGACCAGTGCTTTGCTGGCAACACAGGAGAAGTAAACACACTCTCCTGAATTTTATGAGAAGGTTCAAGGTCAAGTAGCTTCTCCCCAAATTTCTGCAAATCCATATGTGTTCTTTTTGTTGTTGTTTGGGTTTTTATTTTGTTTGGTTTGGATACTTCAGATTGAACTCAGGGGTATTTTACCACTGAGCCACATCCCTAGTCCTTTAAAAAAAAAAAAATATTGAGACACGGTCTTGCTAAGTTGCTGAGGCTGTCCTTGAACTTGCTATCCTCCTGCCTCAGTCTCCCAAATCACTGGGATCTCAGATGCATGCCACAGTGTCTGATCCATCTGTGTTTTTGTTGAAGCACATGTTCTAACTCTGGGTTAATAAAATTTTATCACTGAAAGCGTGGTAGCCTTTCTCACTGGGCATGAGGAGTTTGTAGTTTAGTTATTGCAATAAGGAAATAAAATCAAGTACAATAAGTGAAGAGGCAACATTCAAATCATTATTCTTTACACCGAGCCCACGGTTTTGGATAGCTATTTTCCATTTTATGGCTGTAAAATTTTCTACATCTTTAAGCATGACAATTTCTCTTCTCTAATATGACAAAGTGCAGGAGTTCATATAACTTTTTGTTTGTCTCATATTTTAAGGTGACTTTCTATTAATACCAATATTCATGTTGTAGCCTCATTTGGGGGATACCTCATCAGTTAACCCACCCTTTACAATAAATTTTATAGTGTTGTATCTCACAAATAATTTAATCTGAGCCTGGTTCCTTTTGAAAACCATGTGCATATCCAATTTTCCTTAGTTTCACAATACACAACACATCTGTTATTTCAATGATAACAGATGTTATACTGAAATTGTAATAACTTGTGAGTTAACTGTATTCAAAACTTTATAGTTACACACGTTCCAATAACTTAATCCTCTGCCATTATCTCTTCAAATTGATTTAGCCCTGCAGAAGTTGGAGAAAATCAAATATTCATTGTGTTTGCTTTGTGCATATATACAAAAATCACATCATGATTTATATCTCCTGGTATTAATCCTGTCTTCCTTGGAAAGATGAGGTAAAAATCATAACAGCATCAACAATCCCTCCTCTCTTTACTCATGAAGATAAATTTCATAGCCAATTCAGGATTATTATGCATGCATCTGTGTGCAAGCATTTTTTATGGATTTGTAGGAGCCCTATAAATCCGATCTGCATTTCTAGCCATTTACTGTTTAAATAAATGACCTTTCCTCTTATCTCAGGGGCACAAGCCTATCCCCATTTGGCCATTTTATCTTTTATTAGGGAAGCATCTCTCTTCTCCCAAAGCAAACCACTTTTTTTCCCCCTCAAGCTTCTCCTTTGTCTTTTTTTTTTTCCCAAATCCAGGGAATACAAACCCTAAACTGAAATGTATAAAATACAATCCAAATTCTCTATCAGACACTGGGCCAGCATAGTGGGGGTCCTTGAGGGGCCTGTTAATAAGGAGACAGACATCATTTTCTAATATTTTCCATACTTATACAGAGAAAAAAAATTATGCAACAAAAGTAAGTTGAAATAACTCCAGGGAGCTCTTTTTTTCTGACCACGCATGAAGGGGTTCAGAGAAAGGAGAGGCAGGGAGGACTGGACAGCCAGGGGGTCATAACAGAGGAACACAACACTGAGCCGGGCCTTTGAAGGTGCCTGGAATTCTGGCATGCTGAAATGCAGTGAGAGGGTGCCCCAGTACAGCTGAGGTTCAGCAGGAACTTCTGAAGACTGCATTGAGGGAGAGTGGCAGAACATGGGCAGAGGACGCTGGCCTCTCTTTTGGCCGATCTGCCCCAAGTAGAGGACCATGTTCTTTTCAATTTCTGATCCTTTTCCTTCGTGTCCCTCTGAAAAAAATATATGGAGCCAGGCACTGTGGTGTACACCTGTAATCCCAGGAGCTGGGGAGGCTGAAGCATGAGGTTTAGAAGTTCAAAGCCAGCCTCAGCAACTTAGTGAGGTCCTAAGCAACTAAGCAATATTCTCTCTCTAAATAAAATATTTTTAAAAGGGCTGGGGATGTGGCTCAGTGATTAGATGCCCCTGAGATCAATCCCTGGTACCAAAAATAAAATTATGGAAACACTGGTCTTTCCTCATACATGTGTCACCAAGCACGTGGCCACTGTGTACAGCAGGCTATGAAACCAGGCCAGTGGGTTCAAATCCTCGTTCAGCAGCTTTCTACCTTGGCAAGTCTTTGAACTTCTCTGTGCCTCAATTCCTTCCAACCATGAAACAGATATATCTATTTGCACTTGTGTCCTTGGATTGTAGACAGTTACAGGACATAAAACATGTAAGGTTCTTAGAATGGTACAGAGCATTTGGCATTTATGATTATTATTACTGTGTTATTGGGATCCTGCCCCTTCATTGGTACTGGTTTTAATGGGTTAGAATCCTTTCATCCCATAAATGGAAGAAACTTTATCTAACTCAACAATCCCTTCCCATCCTTAACCTGAGGTTGCTCTTGGCCTTTACCCTGATCCTCTTGCTCTGATCTTTAATGTTTAATGAGTGATGTGTTAGATGACAACTTTTATCTTGCTTACTTATTCACTTTTTCCATATTTTGAATACTGCTCATTTCTCCAGACCTTTTTTATAAATGCAATGCTGAGCCCAATAAGTATACAAGGAATGTCTAGCAAATCGAAGTGGACCACTCTTGTTTTCACCAGTGGGCTCCTCCTTGCCCACAACCTGTCACTGCTAAGGACTGGTCAGCAAACATTTTCTTCACTTATTATAAAATCCCCTCACTTGTTTTAAAATCTTCATGGAATGTGATAGATTTTGTGCAATTCTTAAGGACACTAGAAAATAAGATGAGCTGTGCTTTTATGTTACAGGAGAAACAATATTACACTTTGAAAGAAAATGGAAACAAGGGGAAACAATGATGAGGTACATATTGTAAAGAAATTCTCCTGGAAACAGAAAGACTCCAGAAGTATTAAGTTTAATTCTGTATCTGTTGGTGCTCAAAGTTGGATTTGCTTGACTATCCATTTTAAACACACTTGAGGAGTGGGAGCTCTCTCTGGACACACCCCCTGTGATATTTTGCTTCATCTTCATGATATTGTGAGGAATGGCTCATTGTTATTTTTTAAAATAACAGAACTAGAGCTGGGGTTGGGGGTCAGTGGTAGAGCACTTGCCTTGCATATGTGAGGCACTGGGTTCAATTCTCAGCAGCACATATAAATATATAAATTAAATAAAGGTCCATCAACAACTAAAAAATATTTTTAAAAAATAACAGAACAAGGCACCACCAAGGGGCCAAGGAGTGAGACAGGATCATCCAGGGGAAGTTTTATAACACAAAAGTAGAGATAAAACAAGGGACCAAGTGGTAGCCAGGTGTGATTGGAGAAGGGCAAGGAACTGGCCATGGGGGAGATTAGAAACCTGAGTGAAGGTGACCATGGCCCTGTGACACACTGCAGAGCTGAGAGATAGGCCTCTCTATTATCCTTAAAATGCTCAGAACACTCTAACTTATCATTGGGGTACCAGTTGCTCAAACTCAGCAGGAGACATGGACTCTTTGGGGACAATTTAACCTTTAGGAAAGCCCAGCAATTTACCCTGCATTATGTTACAGGGATTACAAATAATTTCTACAGACATCTAGATATTCACATGAAATTCTAAGGTGAAATTTTAGAAAGCCTTAACCTGAGCAGATTGTCCTTTCTGGATTTTGTTGTTGTTGTTGTTTTTTGGTCCACATTTATTACTTGATAAATTTACCCTCCAACATAACCTGGTTTTGATTCTCCAATTTGATTGATGCTTCATTCAGATCCATGGGTCTTCCTGAGGACATCACCCACTTAAACTATTCTGATTTGTAGCAGAAGCCAGGGACATCCTCCCACAAGAGGACGCTGGCTGCGAGGATCATGAGTGAAGGGGATCTTGTGGGAGGAGAGCCACACCCAGGAACCCCAGCTCTGCTCCTCCTTCCTCATAAGCCAAGCCTGCTTCACATTGTCTCCCTGCTTCAAACACTAGGCCTGATCTTCTGCAGACTGAAGAGTTCTGGCATGCAGATTCTCTAGAGGCGGAAGATTCCTGGCCACCTGTGTGGGTACCAGGCCAACTTTGACCAATTTAACATAGGTTTCTGTTTTTGTTCTACCTTGCATCTCTCTCCAGTCAGCTAAGTCCTCTCTGTCTTAAAGAATTCAAGCTTCCCTTGGCTCTGTGCTCAGACAACTCTCAACTGAGGCCTGAGTTACCTTAAGCTTGGCGTTCACTCCTCCCAGGGCCTTGCTAGATGACTTCCTGGAGACAGATCATGCCTTTTGAACTTCTATCCCTCTTTCTCTGATTTCCGGCTCCATCTCACCACATGCCATTTGCCTGGCTTACACTTCTAGACCCAGACCCCTGTCTAGCCCAGGTTGTCTCTCTCACCATCATCCTGTCTCCTGCCATCAGCTTGGCACATCTTCACAGCAGTATTCTCAAAATTCACAGCCACCACTGCTTCTGTCTAACAAAGAGGCGTGTGAAGAATAGCAGTTTCAATCCTTCACAGAGGACTTAAAACATGCCAAGCACTTTTCCAAAAAAGGAAAGGGTCATCATCACCCTTCAGGGGCTACCATCTAGTGGGAGAGATAGAGGATTAATAGAAAGTGACCACTCAGTGGTGAAAATGCTAAGACACAGTAGAAATAGAGTACACAGAGGGGCATCCTGGCTGGCACTGGGGAAGAGGCTTCCTTGAGAAGAAAATAGCTGAAATAAGACCTTATGAGGATGAGGGGTTAGCTGGGCAAGGGAGGGGGCAGAAAGATGGAAGTAGGTCAACAGGTACAAGAGGCAGGATGGGAAAAGAGCATGCAGCCCTCTGTGACCTGTAGGGAACGCAGTTATGAATGGCACAGAGATGGCCCAAATGGAGACCAAAGACACAGCCAGAGGTAGGCCATGAAAAGTCTTAAAAGACTTGGTCAAGGACTGGGAGATTTATTGGGAGATATTAGGAAGCCATTGAAGCTGTTTTAAGGAGGGGTTTGATTTGATCAATTTGTTTTGGATAGGTTTGCTAACCATAACATAGACCTAAGTTGGAGGGGAAGCTAGACTAGAGGCCAACTCTTTAGATGAGTAGTTGTTTACAGAGATGCCAATGGTCTGAGCTCCTGTAGTAGCAATGCAGGAGAAGAGTGGGTGGCTGGGAAGCACTAGGCACTGGATGAGGGAGAAGCAGCAGAGAGGGGTCATCTGCAGGTTTCTAATCTGGGCCACAGGAAGGGCTACAGTTCCTATAGTTGCGTCAAGGACCTAAAAGGGACAATAGATTTTCAATATACATTTAAGGAGCCTCTGAGACATACCAGTGTAAGTGTGGGCTAGTCGTGGATTTAGCATGTGAACGCTCTGCTTCATGCAGCTCAACCTGCACTTCCTCCTGGGACATGAATTCCACACATTTACCACTCTGTGTCAAACAGACTGTCTTACTTTTCAAGCATCACCATCTTGCTCACATGAAAAAAATCAAAAGCAGAACAAAAATCTCTCTCTCTCTCTCTCTCTCTCTCTCTCTCTCTCTCTCTTCTCTCTTCTCTCTTCTCTCTTCTCTCTTCTCTCTTTCTTTTTTTAGGAATACCTTTTTCAGAGCCTGGCTCCCCCTATGCATGACTGCCCTTAAGTCTCATGGGCCTGAACTTGGTCACATGGCCAGCCCTGAGTGGGAAATTCTCTGGAACATGGGACTGGCTGTGCCTTGACTGGCTATGACCTGAGGCTGGGGTGGAGAAGGACTCTGCCTGCTTAAGCTTATCACTTCTCAAGAATAACTGAAAAAAAAAGTTATGAGTTAGGTTGTGCTGTGTAGCTTAAAACAACAAAGCTTATTTTTCCTTCTCGATACGTGTCCAAGCAAGATAACAAGAGTCTGTGCTTACCACTATGCTCCCAGGAGGCCAGGCCAATGGAAGCTAAATCTATACCTATGCTTCCTCGATTATACTGGCAAGGAAGGAAAACCCTTAAAGTCTCACACTGGCGATTAAATATTTTGGGATCTGACTAGAAGTATCCATATGGCCCCATCCACCACCAGGGGACCAGGAATTCAAGTCCTGCAAATGGCAGGAGTGATAAAAGAACCAGATATTGGACAACAGTCCTAACAACCACCCAATCTTTACTCTCCAACAAATTCAGGCATTACCCTGGCATGGGAAACATAGAATCTGCTGGGATAATCC
The DNA here is from genome assembly GCF_001458135.2 of Marmota marmota marmota. Classification (NCBI taxonomy): domain Eukaryota; kingdom Metazoa; phylum Chordata; class Mammalia; order Rodentia; family Sciuridae; genus Marmota; species Marmota marmota. The sequence continues at coordinate 19,147,245 of NW_026000229.1, read as the reverse complement.
CTTTCCCCTCCCCACCCCTTCTTTTTTGCTCATCCTTGATTGATAAACAGCCCATGTTTTTAATGAATTAGAAACTCCCTCTGCAGCATCTGTCTCTTGTTCTACACCCTCACAGCACCGTGTTTTTCATCTTTCCCATGACAGACTTTCTACTATTTGAAGATAATTATCATGCCCTCCCAGGTCCTCACTTTAACAAATTGAATCAAAATTTCAATTAGTAGTTCAAATTTTCAAGCATCTGAAAATAAAGTAACATGAAATTGCAAGTTTGGAAAAAGTACAGCAATTTGGATTAGCTTCAGAGGAGATCCAAGCTGACATGTCGGATCAGACACAAAGATAATGGATAGGAAGGCCAGCTTCTATCTGAAACTGAGGATGGAGGACCAAATAATATAAGATGTCTTGTTCTCCCTTTGACTCAAATTAAATGTGAAATTCTCATCCTTCGGTTGCCACTCGGTTCCAGCCTGATAGAGTAAAGATATTTCTGCAGTTACCTTCCTTGACTGCTGGAGGTAGCATCCAGGAAAACATACAAAGCAAGCTCAAAATTCCTCTGATTCTACTAATTGACTCATCTTATGTTTAGACAAGTGTTATTTGAGGCTGAATTACAGAGTCTTAATTCAAACCGAGACTCTTAGAATCTCCGACTAATGAATCTTTCTCTTTCAGAAGTGTTTCTTAATACAGCCACTTAACTAAAAAGCCAGAAGAGATGGCAAATACAACTTCCCTTTTTTTCTTGGGTGTGCTTATGAATTGTGGGTTAATTGCATAACAAGGCAGCCAGTTAACACCTGCCTGTAGATTTACATACTTCCAGCCATATATCATCCCCCACCTGATACAGACTTTGTTGAAACCAGAATGTTTTACCAGGACTGGAAGGTCAGCTCCATTTGTCAAAGCAGGGACAGTCCCTTTGTCTTAGACAGCCTTATCTGGGTTGTGGAGTCGCTCAAGGACATCATCTGCCTTCCCATCAGCACAGCCTTGAGAAAGTTGAGCCGTGGGAACAGCGGGTCTTCTTACTCATTTATTTCTAGCATCTACTTTTGTCCTTATTAGCAGGCCAGAGTTTATAGGCTGATAAGACAAAGAAAGCCATCCTTGGCAAGGACCTAGGAATACAAGTCCATGAGACGTTTGCTAACTCTACCAAAATTCATTTCATTGGGTTTTTATATGCTCCTTCATCAAAGTAGGTACAGGCAGTCTTGTGAGGTCAGGAATGGAGCGTACTGTCATGGATAAAGGGAAATATTGGTTAATGTCTAATAGGGGACACAAATAGCAAATTCACATATTTGGTAATTATTTATGAGCACTTACTATCTACCAGGTACTACAATGAGTGAGCAAAACTATCCTGTACCCTGTTTCCAGGGGCTCCCTTTCCAGCAGGAAAGCTAGGTGTTAATTTCACAATTGCATCAATTCTAATATCCAGGGAGTGAATTCTTATGTGCACAGCCCTGCTTTGCATACTTCACATTTAATCCTTATTTAATCCTATGAAGCAATTGCTATCCTCATCCCCATTTTACAGATGAGAAAACCAAATTGCAAAGAGATGGAGAAACTGGCCAGCAAGTGGCAGAGCCAAGAACAGAACCCAAGAAGGCTGTTTTCAATGCCACACTATCTCTCAGGGGATGCAAAGGATTTCAAAGACTTTGAACCACACCTCCCCAGCAGAGTGACTGTCCCTCTCTCTGGAGCTTTTCTCAGCAGCTGTCTAACCAACCAGCACACTGCACTTAATTGCTACATAGCTTCATCCTCACATACACATAACTGCATCTTTTTCTAACACTGCTGATCAGAGTGCATTCTAAAATTGATAAGCCAAATTTTAGGGGTAGAGTTGTAGTGGATTTTTTTTTTCTTAGTGGTAAATGGTGCAGCCTATAATTTTATGTGAATTCAGTTGGATGGAAGACGGGGCTTGCTGTTGTCCTGTCTACTACCCTGGTAGAGCTCAGGGCCAGCCTTTGGCAGGATTAATTATTGGATACAAGAGTAGTTACTTTTCATGCTGTCTAATGATAAAAAGAGAAACCTAGAAAACCTAGGTACAGAGTCACACTCTTAGTGGTAGAGGGAGCTAAGGAAAGCACCGTTCCATATTGAAGGAGAGGAAACAGGCCTGAGTGGGAGCTTCCACTCAAGATCATGCTGAAGAGTCCATTCTTGACATAGGCTGACCAGCCCCGGTCTCCTGCCCTCCATGCAGCTCAGACTCCTGCTCACCAGCCAGAATTCTCCTCAAAAAAAAAAAACTAAACCTCAAGACAACCAAAGCTAGAGGCAGCCAGCAAGGAATGTCCTGTTTATACTTGTGTGTTTAAGTAGAATCCTTTGTTCCAACAAAAAGTCTCTTGCCTTTCACAAAGGCATTCATAACAATAAATGCATTATTTCCTCCCAGAAAAGTCTGAATTTCTCTTGTTTACAGTAACTCAGGCTCACTCCATCTTCTCTTCAGTTAGACTCCTAGCAAAGATGTGTTATCACTCAGCCTCCCCCTCCCTAAGCCAGGAATTGATCCTTCCTGACCCTCTTAATCCGCGGATTTGCAAAGGGTTATTTTCCCCCCTGCACAAAACCCGGCAGTTTTGGAACCATACAGAATATGCACAGATACATGAAATCTTTGAACTAAGGAAAATGTGATTGTGAAACAGCCTTCTCTCCAGTCTGGGTTGGACAAAGAGGGGAGGCACTGAGGGGACTTCAGTCGCCTTTCATTAGAATGCTGCCTGCCAGCACTCCCCCTAAAAATAGTTGTCACGCCAGTGGAGTCCTCGCTCTGCACACCATTCTGCACCAAGATCCTTTTTAGCTGCTGCTTAAGTTACAGGAATTTTAACTAAATTAGAAAGTTTGCCACTTTGTTCCTTCTGAAATAAAAGCTTTTAAATCCAGAGAGCCTCAAACATAGGTCCAGCTGTTTGGAAAAACAGGGAAATGTCTCCTTTGCTTCTGGGACATAAAAATGTTGAAGTCTGAGGACATTTGGAACAAAGGGAGCCTCCTACTTATGGATGCTCCGGTAGTCAATTTCTTCACATGGTTATTTCCTCAGTGCCGGACCACAGGATGATGAATGCTATCCTGTAGAAAAAGGTAAAGATGTCTTAAAAACTCATTCTAGTGTTTCAGAGCACCGCTCCACTTGCTAAAGTGTTTTTATTTTTTCACATATAAGGCTCTAATGATTCTAGAACAGACAGTAGGAATGCCAAGTAAATAAACAATTTAAAAATCTGCTCAGCCAGATCCAAAAAGGGTTTCCTCGGCATCCATTCCAAATTTCTCATCTTATTTTTCAGGCTTCTCCTCTGAGCGTTTAATGGAGCCTTCATGTCCATGTATCTGGCATCAGCTGTTGAGAAGTTTTAAATACAAATTCTGTGTGCCTGTCTTAGTCTGCTTTCTTATTTATCTTATATTTTGAGGGCATTTTCATTCACATTAACTCACTTTGGTTTCTCACACGAAACAGACTGGCTGGTATGCTTATGAACCATGAAGTAGAGACTTGTCTTTGGGTCCCCAGCAACGGGACCACCAATTACTTTTCCTAAACTACTGTTGCTCTCACATTGCTGCCTTGCTCAAAAAGCATTATTTTACTCTCACCAATAAAAATAATTTGCAGATACCTATGTGTGTGTGTGTGTGTGTGTGCATGTGCATATTTCTGGGTACATGTATGTGAACTCATGTCTCTGTGACAATATATTAACAAATTATAAAATATCAACAAAATATTATGTAAAATAGAGGCTTATAAATCTGAATATAATTTTAATATTTTATTGTGTCATACCTGACTATGTGGTACATTCCTGGAAGGAGTGGTTCCTGTTCTGTAGATCCCAGTTTGAGAAGCTTAAGTTCTGTTTAATGGCATATAAAGACCTCTATAATTCAGTCCCACACCTTCTTTCCAGAGCAACCTACCTCTGTTCCCTCACAATCAGACTGAGCTGCTGGTTGCCTACAGGTCCCTAGGCTTCCAAGCATGTGTGGGACCTGGCTGTATGTAGAATAAAGGTCATACTTATTCTAGCTATTAGATCACAGGTAAGTCACTGGTTCCCTTTAAGTTTTGTCATGTGAGGAACAAAAAAAAGTAAAGTCAATTGTGTCAACATTGTGATTGTGAAATCAAGTGAAAACACACAGTGAGATCACACTGGGTAAAATAGTAAAGTATGACAAAAACTTACGGATGTATAAATCCCTATAAAAATACAGTTATGCCTAAAGTTCCTACGCATAAGTAAAAATGACTCTAAATGGATTGCCTTACAGGTATAAAGTATCGTCTTCTACCAGACCTTTTATTTAATACTATTGAGTCAAAAAGCAATGTTGGGGGTCTGGGTTGTGGCTCGGTGGTAGAGCGCTCGCCTGGCACATGTGAGGCACTGGGTTCGATCCTCAGCACCCACCACATAAAAATGAAATAAAGGTATTGTGTCCATCTACAACTAAAAAATATATATTAGAAAAAGCAATGTTGGAGGCACCACCATCCCTGACTGACTTCAAATTATACTACAGAACTATAATAACAAAACTGCATGGTACTGCCATAAAAACACACATAGAACAATGGTAGAAGAATAGAAGACACAGAAATAGACCCACACAGCTACAGTCACCTGATCTTTGACAAAGGTGACAAAAACACACATTGGAGAAAAGACAGCCTTTTAACAAATGGTGCTGAGGAAACTGGTTATCCACACGTAGAAGAATGAAACCAAACCCTTATCTCTCATTCTGCACAAAAATCAATTCAAATTGGATTGAAGGCCCAGGAATTAGACCAGAAACTAGGTAACTCTTGAAGAAAATGTAGGGTCAACACTCCAGCATATAGGCACAGTCCTCAGTAGGACCCCTGATGCTCAAGAAATAATGCCAAGAGTTCATAAATGAGATGGCATCACATTAAAAAGCTACTGCACAGCAAAGTAAACAATCAAGAATATGAGAGAGCCTACAGAATGGAAGAAAATCTTTACTAGTTACTCTTCTGGCAGAGAGTTAATATCTAAATTTTATAAAGAATTCAAAAAACTTAACACCAAAAAAAAACCCAATTTGGAAAAATGAATTCAACAGATGTTCCTCAAAAGAATAAATACAAATGGCCAACAAATATATGGGGGGAAAGTCCAACAAAATTAACAATTAAGTAAATGCAAATCAAAATTACATTGAGATTTTACCCCACATTAGTCATAATGGTAGTTATCAAGAATACAAATAATAGTAAATGCTGGAAAGGATGTAGAAAAAAAGGAACACTTTTATACTGTTGGTGGGGCTGTAAATTAGTACAACCCCTATGGAAATCAGCATGGAGTTTCCTTAAAATACTAGGAATAGAACCCCCACATGACCCAGCTATACCACTCCTCAATATTTATTCTAAAAATTTAAAGTCATCAAACGAGGGTCATACATGCGTACCCATGTTTATATCCGCACAATTCACAATAGCCAAACAATGTAACCAACCCAAGGAGTCCATAAACAGATGAATGGATAAAGAAAATGTGGTATACAGACACAATGGAGTTTTATTCAGTCATAAAGAAAACTGATATTATGTCATTGGCAGGAAAATGGATGGAATTTGAGAACGTTATGTTAAGCAAAATAAGCCAAACTCAGAAGGTCAAGGTTCAGAGGTTTTATCTCATATGTGGAAGCAAGAGAGGAAAAAGAAAAGAACTGTGGTGGGGACATCTCAAGAAAGTCAAAGGGAGATCCCTAGAAAGGAGGAAAGGGAATAGGGAGTGGGAGGAGGGGAGGGAGTGCTGGGGAGTGACGTGAGCCGAATTATATTGTTATATTGTGTGCATGTATGAATATGTAAGAACAAATCTCACATTATGTTCAACTATAATACACCAATTAAAAATGTGGAAAAAATAAAACAAATACTATGAGTCCCTACTAACTATTTATCAGTTTCATGAGCATATAAAAAATCTAAGTCTTACCCAACAGTAATCTACTAACTACACTAAGTCCGGCTTGAGCAAAATGGAAAAGAGGTAGATTTAGGAGAACTAGAAAGTTCCGGACCAGCCAGAATAATGGAGTGCCTTCACTGAGATGAGTAAGACTAGGGGACAAGCCCAGTTTTCAGTGATAAAATCAAAAGTCTAATTGCAGACATGACTAACATGAGATGCCTGTGTGATATCTGCATGAGGACATGGACTAGGCCATTGGACACATTGAGTCTGGGCTCATGGGAAAGATGTGGCCTGAAGAGAAAAATTGAGGAGTGATGTTCTTCTCAACCCCAAGCACCACTTCAAATGGTTCCTCCTCTATGGACCCTTCTTTGGTTCCTACCAGTTTCACACCTCTCCAAGCTTGGGTATTATAATACTTTCTATGTATATCTGTTAGCATCCACCCCACCTTTCTTGTATTTTATTATCTGTGAACTAGACTGTAGACTCCCTGAAGGTAAAGACTGTCAGTTTCGTCTTTCTGTCCTCTCAGTGTGTGGTACTGTACCTTGTCTATATTTGGTACTCTATAAAGTACTGATTTAATTAATTAATCTCCCCTGCCTATAATAGGTTTAGCAAAAGTCATTGAAAAAAAAAGTAAATGAAGAATGTTTGATGAATGGAAAAAAAAAAAGAATGATCAGTTGATCCCTGGAGTCATATTGTAATATCTGGACAGAACTGACCCTATGTATAAATAATTGAAGTATAGTATCCTCCATCCTGCCACACCCAATGCTATTGAGATCCCAGACCTTCCATCATAGTGCTCAACTTAGGTTCATTTTCCCCAGCCCTGTGAGATGTAGCTATTCATTCTCTTTCCTTTCCAATCCCAGTGTGCCATCCCAGTCAGCTATCACCTTAGAAGTCAAATTGCAAGGTGACAGCAAACCAATGTTCTAAGTCATGCTGGTGTGACCATAGATCCCACTGTCTGCATGTCTTTCCTCTCCCACACCATAGAGTTGCATTTTAATGAGGATCTTGAGAGACCCATCATCTTAGAGAAAAGATAACTTTGAAAAAGGACATGCCACACCTGGGTAGCTAGCTATCTGCCATCACGAAGCCCCCAATTCAGGTCTTCCTCCAATATCCAGTGTCAACCAAAGTCTTAAGAAATGATTAAGAGGAAGCAACTCTCTGGGAATATGTACTGTCAGCTGTGCCCTAAGAAACTGCCCTGCTAGCCAGGTGCCCTGCCCCAGATCTGATAGCAGGCAGTCCTTGCACTCTTAGCAAGTCCCTGGACCCTGAGTCTATGAATCTCTATGAATGCAACCTTACAATACAGAGCTGAACTCCACAGATCCCTGCAGTTCTATAATTCAATCAAAAACAAAATTTGATTTTCAAAGTTCTAAAATTTTTCTACTCACTTATCAAGATATTTTCATTTTTACATGTCATAACATCCTCCTATAGCAAGGTTATAAACTTCCATTTCTCCTTCTATACAATGGTGATAGTAATAATGTTATCTCTCAGGATTGTTGGGGAAATTTCATTAGAAAGGTCTCTGTAAATTCTGACTTGTACTAAATTTAGCTATTGCTATTTTGTTACTGAAGCATCTCCTCTCTTTTCCTTTGCATGTAGAAAGCTAAAAGTGTCTACCAATTCTACCTGAGGTGTGTGTGTGTTTTTGTTTTGTTTTGTTTTTTGGTTTTTTTTTTTTTTTTTTGCTTGTTTGTTTGTTTTTTAAGATTAGGTAACCTTTGTCTGAGGCAAGTATCCCAACAAACCTTCATATACGAAGCAGGGAGAATGTCTGAACACAGGAGGATTCAAGGAAATCTCAACTCATCTTGTGATCATCAAAGGTCACCTGAGATCAACAAAGGGCAAGTGGGTGTTAGAAAGCCACTCAGTGCTCCTAAGTGTGGAGCATTAGAATTCTTTAGTCCATCCACTCTACAGTTTTTCACACAAAACTTCTTACAAAAGTACTTCCCAAAACAGTGAGTTAAGGGCACTATAATATCAACCAAGTCCTGAGCCTCTCATATTTGCAGATTACTCCTATGTGGAATAAGAAAATATTTTTGAACAGCAAATAAAATAGACATATCAATAGATCCTAAAAAGTATCTAAGGGCATGTTTAAAGTTAAATGAATAATATGATTTCTTTGTTACTCAATTTTTAATCAATCTAAATAGCATTGAAAATTGAGAAAGACAAAATTATCCATTTTGAGTCTCAAAATTAAAATACAGTAAAATGTCACCAATTCAATTATACTGACTAGGGAGAATGTCTGTATTTCGATCTACTCTGTAAACAAATGCAATTGCATTATTTTCAAGAAGTACAGGGAAGAAAATAGTAAATCTAAATGAATATGTCCAAGTCAAGATTTTAGGAAATATTTTAGTAGTTTATTAAAATACAACCAGGAATATTAAAGTCTAATCCAACTTTTACACACTCTCCACATATCCACATTTCTCCCTAGCTCTTTTTATCAGGAAAAAAACATGAGTTTGTATGAAATACTGCATTTTGGGCTTAAGAAATATCATCATAGATTAGAAAAAGTAAGAGACTAAATAAGTATACAGAACCCTGGACAAAGGATATTAATCTTGGCATATGAAAAACTAGAACTGTGGAATAAAAGATGGAATATCTAAAGCTTTCTGTTTCACCATCTTTGAGCACACCTTTAGCTCAGCTCTTTCTCTGCTCAGCTGGTATAGTAATGTGAAGCCAAACAATTTCAGAGTCATGTCCCATGGCACATTGAACCCTGAACCCACTGAATGTCAGGGTGACCCTAAAAAAATGGGAAAGTAAGTCCTCTGATTTCTTAAAACTCTTTTTTCTACTAAGGAAAGAGTGCTTAAGAAATATTGCCTTCTGCTAGCACTTGTCTAAAAAATCACAAATTATAAATTATAGAAATCTGAATAGATGGTCACAAAATTGACCATTTGAAACAGGATCTGTAGCAGATTCCTCTCCTCTACTTTACCCACAGAGGTTAAATTTTAAAACAAAACAACCCATCACTGTTCAAGACAACACATAATCAATCAGTGACTCTGGGGTCTGAATCAAGATGTTTGGTGATGATAAAAAATGAAATGCAATGGACTCACCCTCTTAAGGCAGCCACGTCAATCACCACATCACATAAAAATCCATGCAGGGAAGAAATCAATGCTTCTAAATGGGGAGGGGGGACTCTCAATATTAAATCTATAGAGAGCAAGCGGTTGGCTTGCCTTTTCCAAACTCTCCTTCATTGAAAGCATTTTTAAAATTATCATGCCAAATTCAGAATTTAAGTCTAAAAGTCCACTTGTGCTTTCCTAGTAGAAATTATTTTGCAGTACTATTAATTATATGTATTTCATGATCTTAGTCCTTAATATTTTAGTTGCTAACATATCCATTGTCATATAAGTGAGACTTTTGCTTTTAATCCTGATGGAGTTCTGGTGACTCGTCTTCCTGCTATAACTAACTCTCAAACTAGACAAAATATATGTCAAAGTTATTTTGAGTCACTGACAACCTAACATGACAGAGGATGTCATCCCTAAGAAGCATAAGGCTGTTGTACCTGAGAGAAGTCAGCGTAGGACCATCACCTCTTAGAGATAATCACCACTAGCACCCACCTTTCTGTTCAAAGTTACCTTCCAGGTCACAAAATAAGGAGGTGGTGTCCAAGCAGAATATTAAAATCTTTATGAGGTGGAGAAATATAGATTAGAATTCAGGGCCAATGATGAGATTGACTTTTAGGACAGTCACCACAAAGGAGGAAGCTACTCAGAAAAGGAGCTCTAGAAATCCATGTAAGGAGCCCCTTAATTCCTTTGTCAGATGCTAATTTGTACATTCTCAGGGCATATAGTAAACTGAACATGCTCCAAAAATATGAACTAAATTAAGATCATAGAAATCCCATTCTGCTTCAAAAAAGAGATTTTCAACAGTTTAGAGACCATGCTGAGCACTGCCAGTTATATAACTGGGAATCTAGCACAAAGTAGTAGGTTTGCTCTAACCAATTGTGTTAATAAAAGCTCAAAAGTATCAAACAATTCACTGCCTGTCAAAACAAAATGAAACAAAACTCTTTAGGAAAAGGCAAGGAAGTCCAATCACTCAATAATGTCTACTACATAATCAAAAAAATTAGATACATAAAGAAGCAGAAAGAGAAATCAAACAAGGGGATAAAAATGAATAGAAACAGACCTAAATACAACAGAGAAGTTTAAATTAGCAGAAAAAAATTCTAAACAGTTATTTGTGTAAAGACTTTTTGAAAAGATGTGCATAATAAGTACATACAGGTAATCTCAATAAATAAAAAAAAGCTGTTTAAAACACTATAAATTCTAGAATTGAAAAATCTAATAACAGAAAGAAAAAATTCACTAGAAAAGCTTACTAATAAATTAGATACTACAGAAGAAGCCCAAGTAATAGAAAATATCATAACTGACATGGAGAGAAAGTTAAAAAAAATAATAAACAGAAACTCAATAACAGGTGGGAAAATATCAAGGTACAATACATGTAATTAGGGTCCAAAAGGTAGAGTCAAAATAATGGCAAGAAATAATAATTATTATTATTATTATTTTGCATTATAATTCTTAATACACCTTTATACCACAATTTATCATATCTCTGTTTGTATGTAAGGTATGTTGACACCAAATTCACATCTTCATACATGTATTTTGTATAATGATGACCGTCTCCTTCTACCATCCTTTCTATTTTATAAAAAAAATACAAGCCAACATATATAAGAAGTCCAACAAACCCAAGTATAATTAATGCAAATAACCATGCCATGTATATCACAAATGGTAACAACCAAAAGTAAAGAGCCTATCCTAAAAGCAACCAGAGAAAAGCACACATTACCTACAACAGAAATAGCAATAGAAACAACTAGTTATTTCCCATTATAAAGCAAACCAGAACACAACGAAATGCTATCTTAGAAGAGCTAAAATAAAACAGTCTGTCACCTAGAATGTTATAGTCAATAAAAATATCCTTCAAAAATGGAAGTGGAAATAAAAAGAGAGAATTTATCACCAGTAGACCTGCAGTACAGTAAATATTAAAGAAAACACCTTAGGTTATACCAAATGGAAACTTGAATATACATGTAGAAATTACAAGCCACAAAATGTGAATATATGGGTAAAATATGAATCTTAATTTTCTAAGTTGTTTAAAATATAATTATTTTTAAAATAGCATATACAATAGTACCTATTACTAATAAAGAAGTAAAATGTTCCAACAACAGTATAAGGATTGGATGGAACAAATGAGAGTATGATATCAATTTATTACATAAAAAATGAAATGGTATAATATTAATACATGATAGTTTATAATAGGTTAATGTAGTATATCATGAGCCCCAGAGCAGACATGAGAAAACAAAAAAAAAGTGGTAGAGATCAAAAGTTAAATGGAAGAAGTAGAATGAAATACTCCAACAGTCACATAATCAAAAAGTAATCAGGAGAGGATTTAAAAAAGCAACAACAAATATGAGAAGAATAGAAAACATCAAAATAGTGGACATTAAGCCAAACATGTCAATAATTCATGAACAATAAGTGAATGAAGAATTAAAGACAAGAATGTTGGACTAGATAAAAAGTCAAGATCAAACTGCATGCTACTTCTAAGCAATGCACTTTAAATATAAGGACACATAGGCATTCAAAGTAAAAGATGAAAATACTATAATTTGCAAGAACTAACTATAGATGGCTTTACAGATAATACTGCAGTCCTCAAAATAAGAACAGAGGTAGAAACAGACATTTTGTCATGATAAAGAGATGAAGTCAAGGAGAAGACATAAGAGACGGAGATACCTAAAGCAAAAACTGAGCAAACTTAAGTGGGCAGTATATCCATTGAAAGAGTGACGAGTTATAACATGACCCTCTTAGTAATCAATAGAACAAGTAGACAAAAATCAGTTAAGAACAGAAATTTGAGTAACATCATCAATTACCTTAACCTGAGTGATTTTTTAATTCATTTTAATTAGTTCTACAAGACAGCAGAATGCATTTCGATTCATTGTACACAAATGGAGCGCAACTTTTCATTTCTCTGGTTGTATACCATGTAAAGTCACACAATATGTGCAGTTATACATGTACCTAGGGTAATGATAAATGTTTGATAAATGATAATGATAAATTTTGCTATAGGGTGGGTGCAGTGTTCTACAAAAATTACTCAGTTTCCATAATGGGGGTGGGGGGGGGACATAGGAGAATGGAGAAACCTGGGTGATTTTTGTAGAATACTGCACCCACCCTATAGCAAAATGCACATTTATCACAAGCCAATGTGTAAAGAATTCACTGAAGTCAACTGTATGAGAGGGATGAAATAGGACTCTGTCAATTTAAAAGGACTGGAATCACATAGGGTATGGTCTCTGACCACAATGGACTTAAACGAGAAAATAGTATTAAGATACATGGAAAATTCCAAAATACTTAGAAATCAGGCCTTTCTAAATAACCCAGATAATAATAATCTATTATAGTCTTATAGAATAAATTATGAGTCAATTAGAAAATATTTAAAACTAAGTAATAATTTTAAACTGCATCAACTGAAAACTTGTGGAATATAGGTGAAACCCTGCTTAAAGGTACATGCATCACACGAAATGAGTCTACCTGGAAAGAAAAAGTGACACAAAACCAATGATTTGAACTTTCTAAGCAAAAAGGAGCAGTTTGAATCCATCAAATGAAATGATGAAGAAAAGAGCAGAAATCAAAGAAACAGAAAACAGACAAAAGAGATCAAATAAATGTAAACAATATTTGTTCTTTGAGAACATGAAAAATGTTATCACCCCTTTGACTAGATTTATCAAAAATAAAAGAGTAAAACATAAGTTACCATCTCTGGAATGAAAGACACTACAGCACTACAGATAACACATTGTTTAAACTGAGAAGGAAATATGATAAGCAACTTTATATAAATAAAATTGACGAATCAGATGAAATGTACAAATTCCTTGAAAGGTACAAATTAGCATAACTGGCTGTTTTAGTCAGCTTTTTTGCTGCTGTGACTAAAAGACCTGAACAGAACAATTTTAGAGGAGGAAAAGTTTATTTGAGGATACATAGTTTCAGAGGTCTCAGTCCATAGGATGCTGGCTCCATTCCTCAGTATCCCAAGTGAGGCAGAACATCATGGTTGAAGAGTGTGGCAGAGGGAAACAGCTTACATGATGATCAGGATGCAGAGAGAGAGGGAGACTCCACTCACCAGATACAAAAGATATATCCCAAAGGCACACCCCCAATGCCCACCTCCTCCCCCTTCAGTTCCCACCAAGTTAATCTCATCATAGGATTAGTTCACTGCTTGGATTAAGGCTCCCATAACCCAATCATTTCTCCTCTGAACCTTCTTGCATTATTTTACACATGAGCTTTTGAGGGACACCTCACATCCAAACCATAACACTGACACATGAAGATACAGAAAATTCAAATAGCCCTCAGCTACACAAATTAAATGAAAACTTAGAAATCTTTCCACAATGAAAAATATAGTCTAAGATGGCTCTGAAGTTAATTTTATCAAAAATGTAAAGAAGTCATACCAGGCACACACAAAATCCTTCTGCAAATAGAAAGAATAAAAATTCTCCAAATCATGTCATGAAGTTAGTATGATCTTACTATCAAAAAAAGAGTTTTAGCCAGGCACAGTGGCACATGCCTATAATCCCAGCAATTCAGGAGGCTGAGGCAGGAGGACCAGGAGTTCAAAGCCAGCCTCACCAACTTTGCAAGGCCCTAAGCAACTCATTGAGACCCTGTTTCTAAATAAAATACAAAAAAGGGCTGGAGATATGGCTCAGTGGTTAAGAGCCCCTGAGTTAAATCCTCATTATCAAAAAATAAAAATTAAAATCAAAAAATGAGTTTTATAAGAATATCACAGACTAGAATCCCTCATGACCATAAAGAAAAAAAAAACTTAATAAAATTTTAAAAAGCCAAATCCAGAATTACATGAAAAGGTTAATACTTCATGATAAAGAGGGTTTCACATAATCAGGGCCAGCTCCACATTTGAAAATCATAATGAACATAGTATAACTCTTTTTTTCCTTTCAATTTTCTTGTTCTCCACAACACTTAATTGTTTTCATTACAGAGATCATGCACATCTTTCCTTAGATTTACTCTTAAATATCTTGTTTGGGATGCTATTGCACATTACAATGATTTTTCATTTTCCAATAGGTCATCACTAATATTTAGAAATAGAACTCATTTTTTAATATTGTCCTGATAGCCATCAATCTTGCCAAATTCACTTGTTAGTTCTGATACTTTACCTACATTTTGTAAGGTTTTCTATGAAGATAACCAAGTCACCTATTAACAGAAACAGTGCTGCTGCTTTTCCAATTTCTTCTCCCCTCCTTTACCCACCCCCTTGTGTTTTGAACTGGAAATAAATGATGGGGAAAAAAAAGTTGGGACAAATTTAGTTATAGTTGGGCCTGACAGACAAAATGAGAGGGAAATATGTGGTGATATGCTGTATTTTTCTCATTGTGCTGGAGCAATAACACAGCAATTCTTCAAGGAGAGCAAAGACTTTCCCTGAACTTAACTGCTTTAATCTCAATGTTTACAGATATTTCTGATCCATAAAAATGTTATTCAAATTTCACTTTTTATATCGTCCTACCAATCCTGAGGGTCTGGTTTTTGTTTGTTTCATTTTCCCAATTTTTTTCTCTGTTGTTCAAATTGAATTATTTCTATGGATCTATCCTCAAGTTCACTGGCTCTTTTATGTCATGTCCATTCTGCTATTGGGCCCATCTAGTGAATTTTTAAAGAGATTGTATTTCTCTGTTCTTAAGTTTTGTTTGGACCATTTTCACATCTTTTATTTCCTTGCCAAGAATATTTTACCATATTTCTTAAAGCATGGTTTTAAGAGCTGCTTAAAATCTCTCTGATATTTCCAATACCTGTGCCTTCTTCTTAAGATTCATTCCTATTGATTATCTTTTCTCTTGAACATTGAATCTTTCCTGTTTCTTCAAATGCTGAGCAAATTTGGATTGTATCCTGGGCATTTTGACTACTGTTTTATGAGATTCCAGGACTTCTATAAGCCCTGCAAAAAAATGCTGATTTTTTTTTTTTTAATAACAATTTTATTTGGACAAACTAATAAAGTTGAAATCTCAAATGATTAATATCTGAAATTATTATGCATTATTTGGAAAACAATTTCTTACTAATATATTATATACCTTTCTGTTAAAATGTATCAAAAATAATAACTAGAGGTTATATATTATTAGATAGTGTTAGTACCATCCACTGCCTTCTACCTACCACCCACTTACCTCTCCCTGTTGCAAGATGACCTTCTCTTACCAGAGTTTTCTCCTTTTTATAAGAGTTACAGAGACTAAAGGGAAAGGTTGAACACCAAAGTAGAGAAGAGGGAGTAAAATAAGAAGCAAGAATGTAGTAAAGCTTACATTAAGAGCTAGCCTTGGTGCTGAATGAGTAATTATATTTCCCCATATTGCAGATGTTAAAATTAAAGACAAAGTGTTAAGTAACCTAGCCAGGTACATGCAGCTCATAAATATAAAATTGTGATTGAAATCTACTGGGCTTCTATTCTATTCTACCAGCTTATCAAAGTTATAATTATGGGTTATAGATATCAGGTTACATTTCAAATAAAGTGACTCTTGTCATGTAGCTGTTTTACAGCCTAAGTCAAGCATTTTGTGTGTGTGTGTGTGTGTGTGTGTGTGTGTGGAAAAATGCTGATTTTTATTTGTTTGTTTAAATAAGCAATCAACTAGGTTAGGTTCGGGCCACAAGTTCTAATCTGCCTTATATGAGCTATGTCAGTACAGACTTCAAAGCCTTGGCTGTGCTATTCTGATCTGTCTTGCATGTGTGACAGCATGGCAAGTTTGGACCTTGGTGACCTTCTACACTGAAGTATACCAAGTATACCGTTTAGGGTCAAGATTCACGCATGTACAATTCAGAAGTGAACCCAGAAATTCATACACAAGTTTGTTCGATCACCCCCTTAACTTTTTTCTTTTCCACAATCTTTTTGCTCTTTGGGTCCTCTCTCCCCAGTCCTCCAATCAAAAAACTTGGGTTTTTACCTTCCTGTTCTGCCATGAGATTCCCACCATTGTATCTGTAGGAGGAGATGAACAAAAGCAATGAGGATTCATCTCCACCTATCTACTCTAGCATCCCAGATGTTCTGGAGGGAAAGCTGCCTCCCTTAGATTTGTACCTGTCAATCACCACTTTGTCACTGGGGTATCATCTAGGAGTGGGAGGAAGAAGATGGAAGACAATGGAGACTTGAAGGAGTCCTTTCCCTGCTCCTCTGGAAGAGCATTCTCTTGGAGTTTTGCTTCACACTCTGTGTACACCACTGTGTTTGAGGCTAGTTTGGGTCCAAATCAGTAGATCCAGACAGAAACAAAAAATAGGAAACTTCCTCACCTCCAGTTTAGCAGGACTTCAAATTCTGCTCCCTTCCCATTTTGCCTGCTGCCATTTACTTTTCAGACAGCAGCTTCATGCATCATGTCCAGGATATCTCCTTGCTTTTAGTGGCAGAGACAGCAGAATATGTTACTCCACTTTACGCAGAACCAGAGCTCTCAAATCTCATTCAAAAATAAATTTCCCATAATCCGCTTGAATCAAATGTATGAAATATGATATGTCAAGAGCTTTGTAATGTTTTGAACAACTAATAATAAAAAAATTTAAAAAAGAAAAGTTAAAAGTAAATAAACAAATAAAAATAAAAATAAATTTCCATTTAGCAAACAGTTGTAAATTGTGCTGATATGTAAATGTTATACCCTAAATATTAACATAGAGGAAAACATCAGTGTGTTCATTGAAGCTGCCAGGTAATTTTATTTTCCTTCAGCCCTCAGAATAAAGCTTTTCTCTTGCCTTTTATTTTAATTAAAGAGCATTCTGAGGGAATAGGTAAGCTATTAGAAAACTTAAAACTGGCAATTGCTGACCTATATGAATATGACCTTTCTCGATAATATGAAACCCAATTTTTTAAACAGAGGGATAAAGTGGATGCTGAAACTGATAAAAAGATTGCAACCATCATCAATCACAGCAGGTTCAAATTTCTGCATTCCTCAAATACTTCCCTGCTTTCATTGATTAAATGTCAATAAGTATTGAACTTAGAAAGTATATTTCAATATTAAAATACCTATCAACTTATCAGTTAAATAGTTGGTTTCTTCTGAGATTTTTGATGATGAATCTCTGCTCTTAAAGAAAAAGAAAGCCGTGACCCTAGAAGGAGGCACAGTTTTGTTTGGGCTGAGAGTGCTCATCCCCAGCCCACAAGCACACAAAATCCCTTACACACCCAGATGTACACATAGAATGTCCAGACTTCTGTGAAGAACATACATTTTACCAGTCACTGATTCTGCCTTTAAAAAATCATTCCCCTGGATTGAGAACAAATAGCTCCAAGTGCTTTCTCAAGTTGAACTGCACCTATCATTCCTTTCAGCCTGGCCCTTGGCTCAAGAAACAGGTACCCCAGGGGATTCAGAGTTCAGGGGAATGACAATGTCATCAACAAACTACCTTCAAACAAAGGTGAATAGGTCTATAAAAGATTAATCTTATGTTTCCTACAGTAACTCCTAAGGTAGAATTCTATACGGTGAGGAGAAAATTAAAAGAAAAATGACAGGCAAGTCATATTGCCAAAAAATGACAAGAGACACAGGTGCTGTACTTGACATAGATGAAGGTCATGAAACTGGATTTCCTTAATGTATCTCGGTTCAGGTTGTTTTCTCATCTCTGTCTAAATGCTAGATCATGTGCTCTGTGCTCTGGAAATGCTCTCCTGTGAATTTAGACTTGAAATATGCCCAGTAGCTCTCAGAAGGACAGGGTCAAATACCTGGAAGGTAAATGCAGGCTCTTTCTTCACATGTCACATGGCCACATCCCTTTGCTGGAAAATAAACTGGTTGACTATCACTCTGTCCACCAGTGTGAAGTATGGACACGGAGGGAGCATTTATCTTCCCAAACGACCTTTATCCAGGACAAAGCCCTGTTCTTGCCTAGCATCAAAGTCACCTACTTAACACACATTTCTTTGGGAGTCAGAGCCTTTTGCCTAATAGGGGCGAAGTAAGTTGACTCTGAAAGTTAACTTGCATGGTGTTGCAGTTAGCATTTTCTGAACATTTGTGGACACATATTCTTTGCTTTACTTCTCAGGAGAGCACACAATCCCTAAAAGCATTAGTGGAGCTTGCTCACAGTAATAAATGCTGAGTACAGATTCCTTTATATACTACCTGTCGAGTTAAAAATTGGTATTAGGCTGGTAAATAAGAACAAAATACTATATGTATGGAGTGGAATTGAATTTTTCACCATGTCCCCCATCTATTGAAACATTGTTTATTGATTATTTCTCTAACAATCTTCTTCAAGGAACTTTGCACAAATGCAACATTTTCAGACCACATTATGGGCCATTGACCATGAATAACTTAGTTCAGAGAAAATGCCTGTGGCCCTGCATACAGGGGGCTGCTTTGTAGGACAGTGCTGCTGCGTGGCAGAGGAAGGGAGAGAGGAGACTAGGAGCCCAAGGAGGAGATACCAAGGGCTGGGGAATCATTAAGTTTCAAGGAAGGCCCAGTCCATCATTCTAACAACCCCACTCCAGAAGAGCTCCTTCATGCTCTTTATTCAGAAATTCAGTCTACTGGATATTCCTATGTACTCCCTGAACACTCAGTTCAACTGTATTAATAGGAACTGTGCTGAATTATGGGTGCAAGTGAATAAAAAGGACATGGGCCCCACCTTCATAGATTTTGGCTTTTGATATGCAATCCTGAAAGATCTGTGTTCAAGTGATGCATGAATTGCCTGAATGAGGACACACAACACAGAAGTGTCATGCCCAAAGAGAGATTGGAGAAAATCCTTCCCAGAGTGGTGATATATTTGAATAGTCTGGACAAGTGACTGGGTTGGCCAATTGAGGAGTGGAGCAAGGAGACTCCTGATATAGTAAAGTTTTGTGTAACCCATGATGCAAACAACTGTACAGTGAGGTTAGAGTGCACAGGGTGTTTATGGGAGGGTGTTGGTGAAAATGAAGCTCTGCTTTTTAATTATATTGAGATTTGTTGAGGCATAATTTACATATAAGAATCTCACCCATTTTATATGTATAGTTAGTTGCCTGAGGACTGACAGATACATAAAGTCATCTAACTTCCTTCACTGTCAAAATATAGAAAATTCCCATTACCCTATAAAATTCTCTCATCTTTCTTTGAAGTCACTCCCTTCTCCTCACCTTGGAAACCACTGATCTAATTTCTGTCTTGCCTTTACAGAATTTCACATAAATAGTCATTTGTATGTAGTATTATGTGTGCTTTTTTTCACTTAACAGTGTGCTTTCGCAAGCTATCCATGTTGTTGCATGTATCAGTAGATTGTTCCTTCCTGTTGCTGGGTAATCTTCCATTGTATGTGCCATTAGCTGTTTATCCACTTTCTGGTTGATGGACATTTGGGTGGTTTCCAACTTGAAGCTATTATGAATAAAGTTACTATAAACATTCATGTCTGTATAAACATTTATTTTCATTTCCCAAGAATAAACATCCAGGAATGGGATTTTTAGATTGCATAGAAAGTATGTGTGTACCATTATAGGAAAATTTCAAACTTTTCTGCCATGCTTGTGCTATTTTTTCATCCCCACTAACAATGTAGGAAAGTTGAAATTGCTCTGCATCTTACCAGTACTTTGTATTGGCAGTTTTTAAAAAATTTTAGCCATGTTAATAGCTGTGCAATGGTGTGTCACTGTGCCTTTAATTTGCATTTCCCTAATGAATAATGATGTTGAATATCTTTTTATGTGCTTATAAGATCATATCTTTGGTGAAATGTCTGTTTAAATTACTGACCCCTGTTTTATTGGGTTATTTTGTTAATGAATAATGAGGGTCTTTATATATTCTTAATGTGTCCATGATTACACAAGTTACAAATATTTTCTCCAAGTCTAAGGCTTGTCGTTTTCATTTTTCCAACAGTTATTTCAAAAAGAGAAGCTCTTAGTTTGATAAAATCCAATTTATCAAGCTTTGCTTTATAGTTAATGCCTATTGAGTTGTATCTGAGATATCATTGCCTTCTTTCAAAAAGCTTTCAAAACTTTATTCTCTGTTTTCTTCTAGGTGTTTTAGAGATTTAGGTCTCATCTACTTTAGGGCTATGATCAATTTTGAGTTCCTTTTTTCTATGGCATGAGGTATGGGTTCATTTATGCATGACCAATTTTTTCACCACCATTTGTTGAGGAGGTTAGAATCCAGGAAGAAGAGGAAAGTCTTATTCTTTACCATACTGGGTTTGGGAGGCTCTAGTCCATTTGTCCATGTGGGGATGTGCAGTAGCTGTTGCACATGTGAGTCTGAAAGTAAGAAAGAGAGATGAGTGTAATGATTTAGAATCAAGCTTTGTGGTATTTGAACCCATTGGACTTGGTCAGTCATCCATTAAAACAGGTCTGACCAGCAAAGAGAGAAACTGAGGCTATAGTAAAGAAGAGCAAGGCAGTATTGTCTTGAGCAAAAAAGGGCCAATTGAACTATAGGGACTTAGAAGAGTATTGTAGCACCCAAATCCTACTATCAACCCTGTCTATGACATATATTTATTGGAGAGGAAAAAATAAGAGTCAGGGCCACAGTTCAAGACAAAACAAGTTTGAGGCTTTAAATCAGGGCAGTGGCAGCAATGTAAAATTTGAAAATGCACATTGTATGTGAATGTAACATGAATAGGTACACACATGGAAACATAGGCAATCAAAAAAACTTTAAGCCTTTTGAAAGAAGACAAGCTGCTAATCTTAGTCTGGAAAACTTTCCTATAAACAGGTAATTTATAGACCTCTAGTATTCACTGTAAATATTTCATTCTCTATGATAGGCTGTAAAACAAGCATAAAGTGGTCACTAGCCTATTGCATCTAAAAATAGCCAACAAATGTGTACAAATATTTTGGCCCTGTCTTACTTCTCTTGCATTGTTCAGAATCTTTTGTCCCTTACCTGAATATTTTTTTTAATATTTTTAGTTGTAGATTGGCACAATACCTTTTGTTTATTTATTTATTTTGATGTAGTGCTGGATCGAACCCTGTGCCTCACACATGCAAGGCAAGCGCTCTACCACTGTGCTACAACCCCAGCCCCCTCACCTAAATAATTTGATGAGAAAGAAAGTTGACATATGGCCAAAGTTTATTTCCTTTATAAAATGAAGGAGCCAGTGTCCACCTTTCAAACATTATGCAAGATAACATGTGGATTCCAGTAGGTGCTCAACATGAGCCAAATGGAATTGAACAGAAATAAGTAAAATGCAGTTACTTGTACAGTGGTAGAAAATATGTATTTGGTCACACAGCATTAGGAGTCTCCAGGTGTCTTCCAGTGGCTCTATTGGCCACATTCACCTTTCACTCTTTTCCACCTGCTCCCTGTCCTTGAAGGTAGACTTCTATGAAAGTTTTCAGAGGGTTCAGAGGATAAGCAACCTCAGCAAGAGAACAGAACAGAGGGGAGTTCAGTAGAAAGTTTAATTCTCTGCCTGGTTTTCTCCAAGTGGGCACAACTTAAGTTGGCAGGACATTTAAAACAGGACTTTGTCTCCTTATGTTCCATGGTCCTCTTTAGCAATCCAGCAAAGTGTATAGATACAGTTTCAGATGAATATTTTTAAATTCATGAAAATACATAAGACTACAAAGAAAACCGATCATATCAAAATATAGTTCTATATTTGACTATATATGTATGTATATTTAGTTGTTTATATTGGAATATCTATATAGTTATATATTTATAATATAGTAATATATGTGTACTTCTTTAACACATTAGATACCAAGATTATATAGTAAAGACAAGTCAAGATTAGATCATAGTTTTAAAAATACATCTTGATGATGTTTAGCTTGAACAAAAATATCTAGCTCTGGGATGATTGCTGAATGGCAACAAATGTGAAGTTGGGCATCTAGTTAATTCTGACTTACAAATGTTAAATGATTACAAATGTTAAAAATTTCTATTAATACAGACCTAACACTACAAGTGGAATTAAAGTTTCCACAGCTCACTTCATAACATCCATATAGACTTTCTCAAGAAGTTTGTATTGTAGTCAATTTTTTGTCCTAAAAATCAACATTTTTTTGGCTCAGTCCACATTTTCCATATTGCTTATATCAGAGAGAAATGTATTATGAATCCATAATTCAACTGCAGTGCCATCAAGATAGAGATAAATTTTGAAAGACTTTTGAAAATTTTCCAGGTGTTTTCTGATTTATCTTTTCAAAGAAATTGACAGAAAATTTTGTATCTCAACTCCATCTTGGAAAAGCAACTCCTCCAGGGGTTGAAAGTTTGTAAGGATGTTGGCCCCTACACGTTCTTCTTCCATATCAGCAACTAAGGCAAGAAAGTTTTAAATTTTTCAGTTGCATCCATATGGTAACTTCAAGATCCTGAATTGAAAAATTTATCTTATTCATGTGATTAAAAATATCTGCAAGGTCAGCCAACTCATGAGGAAAATTATTTCTTTCAGAATATTTCAAGAGTGAGTTTTCTTTTCCTTGAGAGTGGATAAAGTTCTGCTCTACGTGTTAGCACAGGCTCCCAGACCCTCTTGCTAGAAGACCTCAGTGGTAGAAAAGTGTGTCTCATACTAGGTCCCATTCTTGGCAAAATCTTTCTGATAGACTATAATTTAGAGACTTTCTTCTAATAAAGTTGATGAACGTCTGGCTACTGATCAAATGTCTTTCGGAACTGTTGGAAGAGTCTATGATGTCAATGCATGGTTCTGTGAAAAAGAGCGCGTGACATAAACCTGAGCTTCCATTTTCACTATCTACCCAAAGTAGATGCATGATCAAGTATTACAGAGGCACCATCTGTGCAGAGTCTGAAGCTTTTATTTCCAAAGTTTTGTTTGGGGGAAAAAATTCTTATCATTTCCAAAATACTGAAAGGCTTTGTAGTTTCCAAAAGAGACTCTCAAAATAAGAATTCTTTAAAGGCATCAGCATGCACACAGGGAGCAAAAGCATAGAGCTAGCTACAAGAGACGTCTGCT
Source organism: Marmota marmota marmota (assembly GCF_001458135.2). NCBI lineage: Eukaryota > Metazoa > Chordata > Mammalia > Rodentia > Sciuridae > Marmota > Marmota marmota. The sequence continues at coordinate 19,123,880 of NW_026000229.1, read as the reverse complement.
TGCCTCCTCCATACACAGAGGATGCCAATTCTCAATGACAGACTTCAGAACATTTTTTTAAATCAACTATTTCAGACCATATCTCACCATTTAACAAGGGTGCTTCCATCAATTTTTTGCTTCTGTCCCAGTCCACAAACTAGACCAACCTTGTCTGTGCACGTGACTTTACCACCATCTTTCCAATTTCACAGGGCCTCTTTTACTTGACAAATCCCAATTTGTAAGAATACTATACAAAGCCAAGAATTTTTGTTCGAACAGGCCAGTTTTCCAAATTTTTACCAAACTGAGTGACGATTGAGTTTCACAAATTTATCCACCACTAGTTCTAGACAGGAGACCATCACATAGGTACCTGGATTGCTAAGAGCAAGCAGTGTTACCTTTAGTGGCTCCATTGCTCAAGTGCATGTCTATGGGAGGACAACATGCTGCTTCTTGCAGCCTAAGAATTCTGTATTTTCAAAGTAGTGAGACACAGACAACATTCCAAGACATTCATAAACAACCATAATGTGTTATTAAATGCCTGTGATTTCTATTCATGAGAAAGTCACGGGTGTTATTAGCACTACTGTGGTTTATTAACTACATTCATAATTGAAAAAGATGCTCAATTTCAATTTGATGTTAGTAAAATGGAGGTGTGATTTTTTTCCCACCCAAGTTCATGAACTTCCTGTAATTTCTCCATATAATAAGGTTAAGTAACTCATAAATGGAGAAATGGTCTGAGGTTCTACTCTGTCTCATGGGAAGTAAGTAGGTTGGCTGAACCAAAGTAGGCAAGAACCAAAATAGGGAAATGGAAAAAAGGCAGACTGGAGATAAGGGGACAAATCGCTCAGGATGGGCATAAAATGTGAAGATATCTTGTCCATTTCCATGCCCTCTAGACACATGCACAGTCAGGTAGACAAGGTGACCGTTTCTGTGGATATCAGGCAACTCCTTTGCCTAATCACCTGGTACCTGCTCAATGTGTGCAATGACTGCTCATGTGCAAAGCGGCTATATTTGCAGGGATAAATGACATGCACATTGTGAACTGCATGGTCTCACACTCATTAAGGTTGTCTACCACCAAAATTGAGTGTCTGACACGCCACCCATAGAAACCAATGCTGAGTGGCATCAGTCCCTGGAGGGACTAGCCAGCTACCAGGTGAAAAAATGACTAAATTAGACCCCTCTGATCAGGGAATGGGGAGCAGTTTGTCATTTAAGTATTAGGCACACATTTTAGATATGCATTTGTCATTCCTACCTAAACTCTTTGTGCTGAAGGCACTATTTATAGGCTTGCAGAATATGTTATCCAAGATTGCAGATCACTTTTAACGTTGCCTCCAACCAGGGGACACAATTTTCAAGACCTGGACTATCACTAAGGAATTAATTGGTCTTACCATACCCAGTAGCAATTGACTTTCTAGAACAGTGGAATAGCCTGCCAAAGGTTTAGTTATAGAACCAGCTGCGGAAATACCCTGTGAGGCTAGGTCCAGGATTCAGAACATATTTTGAGCAGCCAACTGAATCCTCCAGGATTCAGAACATATTTTGAGCAGCCAATTCTATATTGTTTTATCTTTTCCATAGCCAGAATGGTTGGGTTCAAGAAAATAGTAATGGAATTGGAAAATTAGTAGTGGAAGAGTCCCCTGATTATTATTATTAATGACCTACTTAAAGAATTGTTGTTTCTCATGCAACAGCCTTGGGCTCAGTGAGTTTGGAAATCATGACTCCAGTTAACTGAAAGCTGAAATTGCCCTCTGACCTTTTTGACCTTCTCATCTTTTTGAACAAGGAACTTAAGGGAGGTGCATGCAGGTGCATGATCCCTGTTACCAGGTTTAAAATGTATTGCGATAGCCCTTGAGATAGCCAACAGGAACAAGGGCAACTAGATTTGAAATTCCACATACTCACTGGAGTGCTTTTTACATAACTTCCTTGTCCATTGAACTTGATCAGTAGAACCTACAAAATCAAGAACAACAAGCCTTTTGATCTTGCAGGAGTAAATATAGAAATTAAGAATCCCTTCAAAGTGAGGGGCCACTAAAGGCTAAGGGGAATTTGAGATGAGAGTAGAAAGAAAATAGCTGTGATTATCAACCTGGACCTCAAGCCTGGTGAGAGAAGTAAGGATAATAACAGCCATGTGACTTAACTGTGCAATACCTTATTACACCACCTTATTACAAAGAACATCAGTAGTGGCTAGTAAGTCAGCTTTCCCTTATAAGTGAAACCAAATTGAAAAGACTTTTGCATTTGCTATTTAGAGACAATTAACTTTCACACAAAGGACAAGAAAGAATTTAGCAGAGTAAAAGGGATAAATTGTGCTGAACATTTCCCATTTTTTTCCTCCAGATCTACTCTTCTAACTTTTCTACTCTGTCCCTGATTTTCAAATCATGGATAACCTGTGTTGGATCAAGTGGGTCTGACTCCTCACAAAGTGACCTTTTATGCACAAACTCTGCTCTTCTAGGTTTGGATTCTGGTAACCCCCCTATTCTCATTCTTCGGAATTAGGAGTTCTGACAGGTCTACCCTTTTCTATTTTTCTGCAAATAGTAGCTCTACTGTTTCTGTTGGTGACTTTACTAATCCCTCCAGGAGTCATCCTAATTCAAGTCATTCATTATAAGTTTCCTCTTGGAGCCTTGTCTGATAGAGATTCTCTGAGGGGATGAATGTCAAGTTGGATCTTGAAGAACACATGACAGATCACCAGGGGAAAGTGCACATGACAGAAAAAAAGCATCTATTTCATCAACATTTCAGGACCTGGGGACTGAAAGAAAGCCTAATGTGTTCTAGAAACCACAGTGTTACCAGGAGCAGGGGGCAAGAATTCATGATTACAAAGAACTTTGAATGCTATGCCAAAGTGTGGGACATCATCCAATGAGAAGCAGGGAACAGAATCAAAAACTTTATTTTTTGTCACTGGGATGTATTACCTTTCCCTTCTGAAAGCTATTACCCTCCCCTTTTTTTTTTTTTTGCCTTATTGGGAACAAATCCACAAACTGATTTGCCTCCATTAATCAAAAAAAAAATCACATTAAAAAGTGCAACAATATCCTATCTAAGTTTGGCAGAAACCACTTACCCTGTCAGATGCCAACATACTACAAGGACTACCCCCAGCCCACTCCATTCTGCACCAAAAGAACAATTCCCCTTTTTTATTTTCTTTCCTCCACTGAGCAGCTGAGCAGGCCCCAGGAGGATCCTGACTCTCCATTTGGCACAGAATATTGACATGAGTAGAAGAGCGTTTTTACTTTTTCAAAAACATCTGCAGGAAATTGTGGGCAACAAGAAGGCAGGTATGGCAAGAGCTGGGGCTTCTGATACAAAGCCCTTTCTCTGAGCCAAGTGGCAGGCCCTATCATCCCTGGATTTCTCTAATGGGTCGCTGACTATCTCCAATACCAGCTTGCTTTAATGAGCTAAAGTACCTTTCTCAGAGCTGGTGTGTCTCAAGTTCCCATTGTGAGTTCCATGCCAAGCATTTCTGAATTTGTGAATGTTGCCAGTATCTTTCAAAGTATGTGGATTGTTTAGGAGGCAAACTGTACACACTATCAGGAGTTGAAATTGCATTCACTGAATAATCTCCTCCCTTGGTAAAATACTGTTGGTTTTTCCAAATAAAGTAAATGACCATCTGCATGCCATTACCTTAGGCAAATCTGTAGAATCAGGGCCCTCCATATCACTCATGTTACTAATTAGCACAATTATTCTCTTTGAGATGCTGGACCACAGCATCAGTGCATCTTCCACAGACACTGGAAGCCAAAGCTCTCATCTCGAATGCATCTTCAGCTGCCTCTGCTGCAGAGTGGGCTTCCACACGTTCACAGGCCTGTCTCTAAGCTGTCCAAGGACTTGATTTAATTACGTTGCAAGCCTCTGCCTTCATTGGAAGTCTCCATGCATGCTGTTTTCTCCATTATTATGGATTGCATTTCCTCTCTGCTGCAATGTCTCATTCTTGTCCTTCATTGGGCTTTTGTAGCTAATAGACATTTGCATTAATTTTCATTTCTGCAGGTGCTTAATAAACATTCTCTTAGGCACTATATCCTAGAAGTAGAAATCCATTTAGCTCAACCAAAAAGTGCAACTCCAGGCTCTTCTAGAACCAAAACTTGTCCTTTTATTGGCATTGTCTCCCTGCTCCTCACAGCCTCCAAGAGACCACCACAGGGACCCCATAGAGAATCTGCTCTTCACCTGAGTTGCTCATACCTATTTGAACTTTTCTGAGTGCCATTCCTTGGTATATGGTGTATCCCACAAAAGTCTCTCTCTCTCTCTCTGTGTGTGTGTGTGTGTGTGTCTGTGTGTGTATCTCACAAAAGTCTCTCTCTCTTTCTCTCTCTCTCTCTCTCTCTCTCACACACACACACACACACACACACAAACACGCGCACACACACACACACACACACACACACACACCAGGAATACCAGGAATAAAGTTCATCATGACCTTCACTGATCCAGGAATGGTTAGATAGACTATGATTCTCATTCAATAGAAGAATATACAGCCATTAACATGATGTATTTAATGACTACAAACAACACTGTGAGAAAATATCTGCATCATGCTGTTGGCCAGAAACAAAGTTGTACATATAGTATTGTCACAATTAGGTTTTAAAATACACATATTTATATCAAAATGCATAAGAAAAAAAGACAAGAAGGCACTACACCAAAATACTTACACTGGCTAGTGTAAACAAAAATGTCTTAGAATTTTTAAATTTTTTACTTATTTGCTTAATTGACAGATAAAATTTGTATATATTTATGTTGTACAACATGATGTTTTGATAAATGAATTATTATAAAATAGCAAAATCAAGCTGGTTACCATATCTATTCCTCCAAATAATTATCATTTTTGTGATAAAAACATTTAAAATTTGTTCTTAGCAATTTTCAAATATACATCATTAGTTATGGTCAGTATGTCACACAAAAGGTCTTTTGAACCTATTCCTCCTGTCTATTAAAGTTTGATAGCCTTTTTTTTTTTTTTGGTGGGGGGGGAGTACCAAAGATTGAATTCAGGGACACTCAACCCCTCAGCCACATTCCCAGCCCTAATTTGCATTTTTATTTAGAGACAGGATCTCACTGAGTTGCTTCATGCCTTCTCACTGCTGAGGTTGGCTTTGAACTCTCGATTCTCCTGTGTCTCAGCCTCCGAAGCCGCTGGGATTACAGGCATGTGCCACCATGTGAGGCTAGTTTGGTAGCCTTTGGCCAGTATTTCCTTAATGTTCCTCCCATCTCCCATACCCAGGCTCTGGTAATCATTATATTTCACTTGTAAGTTTAAGTTTGTAGACACAATGCATAATATAAGTAGGATTGCGCAGTTATTTGACTCTCTGTGCCTGACTTTGCTTAGTATGATGTCTTCCAGCCTCATCCATGTCAGCCTCATCCATGTTGCTGCAATGATGGGATTTCTTTCTTTTTTAAGGTTGAATAGTATTCCATTGTGTGTATATATACCACATTTTCTTTATCCATCTACCCATCCACTTAGGTTGTTGATGTCATGCATTGGCTATTGTGAATAATGCTACAATAAATGGAAGTGCAAATATCTCTTCAACTTATCAGTTTTATTTCTATTGGCTTTGCACACAGATGTGAAATTGCTACAACATATGGTAGTTCTGTTTTTAATTTTTTGAGAGCCCTCCATGATGTTTTCCATAATGACTGGACTAATTTATATTCCCACCAACAATGTAGAAGGGTTCCCTTTTCTGGAATCCTCTCTAAAACTTATCTCTCTCTCTCTCTCTCTCTCTCTCTCTCTCTCTCTCTCTCTCTCTCTCTAAT
>NW_026000229.1:19114582-19116706 GCF_001458135.2 Marmota marmota marmota | reverse complement strand
TCTCTCTCTCTCTCTCTCTCTCTCTCTCTCTCTCTCTCTCTCTCTCTCTCTCTAATAATAGCCATCCTAACAGGTGTGAGGTGATATCTCATAATAGTCACCTTAACAGGTGTGAGGGTTTTAATTTCTATTTTCCCAGATGACTGCTGGTGTTGTACATTTTTTCATATATCTGTTGGCCATATGTATGTCTTTTGAGAAATGTTTCTTCAGGTCTTTTGCTCATTTGTTAACTGGGCTATTTGTTTTCTGGTAAATGAGTTGCTTAAGGACCTTATATATTTTGGATATTAACCTCTTTTCAGAATGCAAGTATTTTTCCCATTCTGTATGTTATCTCTCCACACTTTTGATTGGCTGTATAGAAGCTTTGTAGTTTGCTGCAGTTTCATTTGTCTGTTTTTGTTTTTCCTGCTTTGGGGTTTATTTTTAAAAAAAAATTAATTGCCCAGACCAGTGTCATGAAACTTTTCCCCTATATTTTCTTCTAGAAATTTTACAGTTTCAGGTCTTACATTTAAGTTGTTATTTTGACTAGATTTTTGTAATTGGGGCAAGACAAGGGCCTGGTTTTATTCTTCTGGATGTGGATATCCAGTTTTCCCAGCACCATTTATTGAAAAGACTGTCCTTTCCTCACTGTGTGTTCTTGGCACCTCTGTTGGAGATCAGTTGACCCTAACGTGTGGATTTATTTTTGGGCTCTCTGTTCTGTTCCATTGGTGTATACATCTGTTTTTGTGCCAGGACCATGCTGTTTTATTACCATAGTTTTGTAGAAAATTTTGAAATTAGAAATCATGATGCTTTCAGATTTATTATTTTTGCTCAAGCTTTCTCTGGCTATTCAGGTATTTTGTGGTTCCATATGAATTTTTGGATTTTTTTTCTATTTCTGTAGAAAATGCCATTAGAATTTTAGAAAGGATTGCATTGAATTTATAGATCATTTTCAGTAGTTGTAGACATTTTAACATTAATTCATCCAATCCAAGAACACAGGATATCTTTCCATTTATTTGTGTCTTCTTCATCTTTTTTCATCAAAATTTTATAGTTTTCAGCATACAGTCTCTAAACCTTCTGATTAGATTTATTCCTGCTCTGATAATATTATAAATGGGATTGTTTTCTTGACTTATTTCTTGAATTTTATTTAATTTTAAAGAGAGAATGCTTATTTTTAGAACAGAAAATAATTTGGAAAAAAAATACAAGGAAAAAAGCAAATATATTCCTCATCATTAGGGACTCCAAATAATGAAGTTCAATCAAGGCTGGGGTTGGAAATTGGAACCAGGGGACAGAATGCCAGAAATTTAAGGGCAGAATCTTGGAGTCAGCTGGACTCTGAGGACTTTATTTAACCACTGGGTATGTCTCTCGTACACACACCATGACTGTGGTCAAACTACTAGTGGAGTTTGCTGGAGGGTTGCTGGCCTCCCCATTATGCAGAGACAGGAGTGAACCTTGGAGAAACTGTCCTTATCATAGTCACCAGGCCAGGAGAGACAGAAACAATGGGTCAGAAAGCCAACATGTGCCACTGATGTCCAGCCCTGGGCCAACCCCAGGTTGATCCAGGCTTGGGAGAATCAAATCTAATACAGTTTTCTTAGCACAAGCTTGAGAATACAAACTTAAGAATAAAAAAGAATGTCTTCATAAACTAAGAGAATTCATGACAAGTTATAAATCTAAGAAATTAACAAATACAAAGCATCACAAAATCCAGAAAAAAAAATGATTTTTTTTTTTCGCTTACTGCTTTCCACACTTCTATAATGTTAATTTTCCCACAGGTCTGACTGCACAGTCTTTCATTACTTCTTCATATGACAAGTATATTTTCTATCTAAAATTGGAAAGATAGTATTCTATCTTTCCTCTACTATGGTTAATTGAAAAATTTTAAACATTTTATTGTGAAATAATTTTAGACTTGCACAAAAATTTCAAAAATTGTACAAGTGTTCACCCGTCTTTCCCAGATGTGAACATCTTATGCAGCTGGAGAAAAACACTCAAAACTAAAAACACTCACCATTAGCACAATACTATAAACTGAAGAGAGACTTTTTTTTTCTTTTTCTTTTCTTTTTTTTTTTTTTTTTTTTTTGG
>NW_026000229.1:19104347-19114557 GCF_001458135.2 Marmota marmota marmota | reverse complement strand
TTTTTTTTTTTTTTTTTTTTTTTTTTTTTTTTTTTTTTTTCTTGGCTTCTTTCTTCATTTATGTCCTTTCTCTGTTCTGGGATCCAATCCACATTGCATTTAGTCACTCTGCCTCTCTAGTCTCCTCCAATTTGTGATTGTTCTTGATCTTGAACCTTTTGAAGAACACTGATTGACTACTTTGCATAACACCCTTCAATTTGAATTTTTCATAATTATATTGGGTTCATGCATTACTAGAAAGAATTCCAAGAGGTGAGATGTCCTTGGTATATCATATCAGGGGGACATGATGTCACTGTGTCTTATCACTCTTTTTATGAACATTGATTATTTGGTTAAGATAGTGTCTGCCAGATTTCTCCCCCATAATTATTTCCCCCTTTTATTTAATAAGTATTTGAAATGAAGATATTTTGTGAGAATGCAAAAATCCTGGGTTTCCTTAAATTTTCAGTTACTCATTTTATTATCCACTAGTAGAGCTTGCACACAGCAATTATTATTACTGGATTTTAATGGTTATTTTCTATTTCTCTAATATTTTCTATACTCACAAGGTGGAATTCTTCTGTATGGAATAGTTATACTTTTTATATTTACTTTTCATATGAATCTGAACCTATGGATATTTAGCTTATTCTTTGGATTATAAGTCAATACTATCTTAATTTTCTTATTTCTCAAATTCTTCTAGTTTTGACCACTGGGAGATTTTTCAGATTGGTTCCTATGCCCTTTAGAGGTGCCTGACCCCACCCCTTAGGCTCATATTGTCTTTTTCCTACACTAACTGTGAACCAACTACTTCTGCAAGGATTCCTGGTTCCTTTTATTGAAGAATGATATTTAAAAACTAAGATGTAGGTCTGATTTCTCTCATTTAGCAAACACATTTTAAGATTCACTCTCTCGTTGTGTAAATCAAGTTTCTTTTTATTGCTGAATAGCATTCCAAAATATGTATGTATCACTATTTGCTCATTCATTAACTGGTTGAAAGACACCTGTGTTGTTTCCAGGTTTTGTTGCATATGAATAAGAACACTACATGCATGCAAATACAGCTTTGAGTATCAACATAAAATTCATTTCTCTAGGGTAAATACCTATAGCAGGATTTCTGGGCCATATGGTAAATATATGTTTAACATATAGGAAAGAAAAGTGCCAAAAATTTAGCTATACCATCAGCAATGTAGAGTTTTAATTGCTGCACCAGAATTCGATATTGGCCCTAAGTTTGTATCTTAGCCATTCTAGTATCTTATAGTTTTGTTTATATTTTCCTAAAATTAATGATGTTGAACATTTTTAACATGCATATTTGCTATTAGTGTATCTTATTGCTTATTATTGATAGTCTGTTTATATGAGCTTTTGTTTCTGCTTCACAGTTCAATATTGACACTGTCTTGTAAAATTTTAACATTGTTATAACACTTGGAAAAACGACTTTATTTCATATATGATCTCTAAGATTTTGGTGACTTTCAAGTTTTCTCTGGAATAACTAATCAACTAATTTTTCAATTAATGACTTTATTGGCCATTTACCATCCATGTCCTTGTTGTAGTAATGTATAGTAAATTTTATCATCTTTGTTGATCCCAGTATTTTAATCAAAAAGATTAAATCTTTTTTTCAATATATTTAGATGACTTATTCCACATCATTAATTAGGTTAGCAAACAATTCAAAAACTTATTCAGTATTTCTTTCCAAAATGCTCTTCTTTTTTTCTTATGGAACTACTGCATTTAATAGAGTATGAAATTTGGTTACAATTCTGACATCAGGAAGTGAAGAATTTGTATTGATTTTATCATGCCTCTTACTGTTTTCACTTCACAATCTATTAGTCTTCACCTAAATTTTCTCCCAGTTTTTTAATAAAGATTTTTTTTAAATGTTCCTCATATAGGTTCAAATCAGGATTCTGTAACATCTTACTTATTTTATTGATACGCTTCAAAAGATCTTTCCAAATTGTGGTGAGATTGGCATATTCCCAGTCAAACTTCCTTTAAGAAGAATCCCCAAATCTCAATGGCTACTCCATACCACCTGGACACAAAGGTAAGGATGGAGAAGAAGCTGCACTAGAAAGAGACCTGATCTTCATTGCAAATTTTACAAAAACATGTGAACACATTGCTGGAGCCTTGCCTAGGACCTGGGGTAGGATCTGAGATGAAGAGATCTGAAGTGTAAATGTCATTAGCTTCAAAGTACGTTCTTTTCCAACAGAGGCAATAGCAAAAAATCCAGGTGGTCTCATAGCTTGTGGGTTAGAGGAGATAACTCTGTGTTCAGAGGTGACCAGTTAGACCAGAACTTCATGAGCCCTTCAACACACACAAGGAAACTCTACAACATCTTAATTTCTGAGTGGCCTGTGCTACATAGCCATCCTACCCACATTGGCCCCCTGACTGGCCTCCAGAGGCCAAGGCAAGGGTGACCTTGCAAAGAGGAATGGAAGTAGAATAGGTGCTAGAAAGAAGGGAGCACATCAGAAATATCATCATCCTAAATATTGTGATTTCAAGTAATTTTTCACTGCTAAGAAAGAAAAAAAAATAGTAGTCAAGCCTCTGAAGGCAATGTTTACTCTTGCAGGGAAGAGGACATGCCAGAGAGCTTCTGACAAGGCTGTCAAAAGTATGCTTGGCAATTTAACTATTAATAATAGTAAAAAACAACAAATACAGCTTTGAATTAATCCGGCATCTTTCATCTTCACATATCAAAGAGCCTTGCCTATGTCCCTGATAACAAGATGTCTGTGAAGCATGGAAGTGACAGGCCTTGTCATTCCTCAATGACAGATGAAAGAACAGAGAAGCTGTGACGCTCTTCCCCAGTGAACCAGCTGGGGCTTCTCCAAGGTATCCCCACTCCCCAGGGCTGCAGCAGCACTTGCTCTAAGGGATTCGGGTTTAAGAAGGGCTTGAATAAGAGCGATACAGAGCATCCATGGAAGGCATCGAGCTCTTCTCCAGAAGTGTGGCAATAAAATGCATATGCCAAGGTAGCTCTGTGTCCATGCTGGTGAGTTGGCAAAACACCTAAAGATCGCTCGGGGTTCATGGACCTGCAGAGGTGGCCCTGGGAAAACCATGGACCTCACAGAGCCAACCTTTGAAGAGTTCACAATATATGGGAAGAAAAGGGGACAGATGCATGCACACCCTTCAAGCCCTCCAGCCCTGCCACAATAAGCAGCCTGTGGCTTCCCCAAACAGAAAGGCGTGGGTCTCCAAGCCCTTGTCTACGCTGTTCTCTGCGCTGAGCCCTACCACGCATGCACACCTTTCCTCCCTTCACATTTCACTTCTGGAGTCTACAGATTTCTTCCAGAGGCCCTAGGTTATAAGCTTTTGGGGTGGACTTGCTTCCATGTCTTTGTTCCCAACCAAGCTGTCAACTCTTTTTTTCAGGAGGAATTTCTCAATTTATATCCAAAACCCAGCACAGCTTTCAGTTCATAATAAATGTTCTGACATTGTTTCTAGAAAGAGGAAGAAGCAAGGAAGGAAAAAAGACTAATATTTTTTGAGCATCTATCCTTTGCCAGGCGCCATGCCAAGCAGATTCCTGTTCAGCATTTGCTGTGTGCTCCTAATCTGAGGGCTTGTATCTTTTCTTTCAATTTCAGTATCTTCTCAGCTTTTATCTTTTTGAAAACTGCTTTTCTCCCATCCCCTCAATTGTCTGTTTCTGAAAGTCCTATTAGACAGACACATGTTGGAATCCCTCAGTCTGTCCGCCACGTCTTTTGGCTTTTCTTTCATATGTTTCATCTCTTCATCTTTGTGCAACATTTCGGGTCAACTCCCCAGTGTTATCTCCCAATTCACTGATGTTATTTTGGGCACATCCAGTCCAGAGCTGATCTCGTCTCCTAAACTATTTTTATTCCAATTACTTGTTTTGGTCTTTTTTTCTCTCATTTCTGGTGTCTAATTTGTTCATTTTTCTTATGCACCTGTTCTTGATTTCTACCTGCCTGTTTTTGTTTCATAATTTCTTGCTCTTTCTAGGTGTTATTCCTTCCTTTATATCTTTGAGATACTTAAACATACTCGTTTTAAAGTCATTTCCAGATTGCTTTATTCTTCTCATTTCAATGGGAGTGAATTCTACTGATTTTTGAGCTTGATGGCTGTCTTTATTGGCACAAGTTTTCTCCTGTTTTGAAACTTTCTTTAGAAGGTTCATCTGGAGTATTTTCTGCTTCCCCCTCACCCCTATTCCTTTCCTCTCACCCCTCCCTTCATGAGAGCTGCTCAGTTTCTACTTTAGGATTCATACCAAGGGTCTGGTGATGATGGTGGCTGGGTTTTCTTGCTCTAGGGTGACTCAGGAGTCACACTAACCTAGTCAATGAGCCAGCAGGTGCTAGTTGAGGTCCTGGTGTGGCTCCCTTTCCTCTTTCCTCTCTCTCTGGCATTCAACAGTGTGCCATAACTCTGAGCAGTGATTGACGTTTCTTCCATCTTCTGAAAAGGATGCAGAGAAGCATCTGCAGCAGCTCCCAGTTGTGCTCCATGATTTGGATGCAGTCCTCAGCTGTGAGTCCAGAGCTTTTTGTCCCTATCATACCATGGTAGTCACCCCTGCCTGTTCTCAGGTCCCACAGCAAGTCTATAGCCTCAGTTGCTATCCACTACTGTTTTGTTTCTGGACCCCAAAGGTGTATACCTTGTGTTGGATGCATGCATGTATTAATTCTTTTTTAATTATTTATTTCATCATGGAATGCATTTAAAGTCAAAGGGTCATTTAAAGTGTGAACTCTCAATACTGTCTTAATATAAAGAACCAGTCTAGGCATTTTCACAGCATCAGTCTGTCCTTATATATTGATTCCCAGCTATTCAGAATGTACTGTGTCAGGCTCAGCTCTTTAGACTCAGGTACTGGACCTATGAAAGCCAGACTTAAGACCATGCATAGCCCCAGCCATGAGTTAGCAAGGCCTCTCCTCCCTGTGCACATCAGAGCAGAGCCTGCCCCTGAGCTCTATTAGGGTACTGGGCCACAAGTCCTAATAAAGCAAGCACCTCACATTTGAGTCCACACTGCCCAAGTGGCCCCTGTGGGTAGTGGGACTGAAGCTGAGACTCAAGGCCTTACCTAGAAGTTTCACTTTCTTGACCTTTTAACCCCCACTTCTCTAGATTTGTATTTTAGACCTTCTCTAAAAAACAATGTAGACTCGCATCTAATACTTTCACTTTAGTCTCAAAGTATGTTCAGACCTCTCCGATCAGACCCCGTTGACATGGGTCTTACCTGCATTGAACTTGAATCAAATATTCACAGATGGGTCAGACTCCAAGCCTCTTGCAAGCCCACATCACTCCTCCTGGCCTGATCCCAGCTTGTGCATTTTTCCCTGGCAGGAGCTCTCACCCCCACCCATTTGGGACGGGGCATAGGATATGACCTGAGTGCATTTTCTTATGTCAGTCTTATCACATTTTTGTAAATGGATCCTATTACCACTTTTATCTTTCATAACTATGATAGTACTATATGCTCTCTGTTCACAAGCAGGGAGCAAAGTATCACATAATCCTTGCAATAAACCAATAAAGTGGTTTCTATTAACACCTCTCCATTTTTTAATTGCAGAAGATGAGTTCTAGATATGTGACATCTCCAGGATCCCAGAAATACTAAGTACTGGAACCAGGATTTAAAGCCCAGTTCATCTCAATCCAAAGCCCATGTTCTTAGCCAAAAATGACCTTCCCACATGTCTTTTGTCATTTGACACTGTCACCAGTTCCTTCCTGCTGAGAAACACCTCCTCCTCAGGCTTTCAAGACACTTCCCTGGTATGAAGTCCCTCTAATCTCTGTCTCTCATGGGTCCTCCTCATCCCACCCCCAAATTCTGGTGATCTAGGACCTGGTCATCTTTCTCCATGCCACTCTCTCCAGGCAATGTGGCATACACTTCTGCACTCAACTAGCTCCAAAGGCTCATCACTGTCAAACCTCCTTCTTCTTTATCTCCATCCCACCTCTCTCTCCCAACCCCCACATTCTTAGGTGTACCACAGACTCTTCAAATTCAGCATGGTCAATCCTGAACTCACTAGGTACATCCTGACAACACCATCCACATAGTCTCCCAAGCCTGAAGCCAGAGTCAGCCCTAACTCTTCCTGCTACTTACCCTCATCCCCAGCAGAGTAGCTTTTCTCTCCCCTAAATGCTCTAACTGAAGCTGTCCCTCTGTCACACTCCTATAACCACCCCCTCCAGGTACCCAGGGCCCACTTTTTCAGCCTCATCCTTCCCTTCCACCATCCACACCCCCTACCCTCATCTTCTCAGTCACCTGCCACTTCCCACGTGCCAGGTTCTCCTGCAGTAGCAGCTTCACCCAGGCTTCCCAACTTCTAGCACACGCTCATCCCTTGGCAACCCACTAATACTTTTGGCATCCCCTGCTGAGTGAAGTCACCATAAAGCCTTTCTCTCAAGTTCTGAGCAAGGACAAGTTGCTGACTTCTTTGCCTCAGCTCCCCAAGTGGCCTTTCTGGACTTTTCTAGGACCGGCCTACCCCAAGAACAAGCTCCACCCATCAGGAACTCACCACAGGGAGAGTGAACACATGGATTCCCCTCTCACTTTGCACCCTGGCTCCAGACCCACTTCCAGCCTTCATCAGATATTTAAGTAATTAACTGGCAACAGAAACAAAAGAAAAAACGTATTTCCCCCCAATGGGGGTGTGTAATGTTCAATTCTGTTTTTTCAAGGAAGTGATCAGAAGCCTGCATGCACATAAGAGACATTTTGACAGAGGTGCCAACATCTGAAGTCAGCAAGGAGGCTTAAATGAAAGAATTGAGAAAGACGGATCTCAGCTAAGGAGCTACACAGAAGGCAATGGTGCTACAATTTGCATTTCATGGGGAGCATGTGACAAAAACCTATCTGTCACAACTCGGACAGGCACATGCTCAGGTCAGTGGTGAGTGTCCAGGAACCCAGGCTGTATCTCTACTTATGCACACACACACCACCCTACATACACAGCCCAGACTTAGAGAAGCCACCATATCTCACACATGGGCACCCCTACATTGAGCCAGTTCAAAATTTTGGCCAACCCGCCCCTCACAAGTGGCTGAACTTCATCTCTTACTAATCATCAGCCTTTCATCAGTGAGAATCTAAATGCTAAAATATGCAGGTAGAAAATGAATCAAAGAAGAAGTACAAAGTGCTATAGTTTGGGTCTTAACTATTCCAAAAGGCCCACATGTTGAAGACTTGGTTGCCAAACTGTGGCCCTATTGGGAGGTGGTGGAACCTCTGGGAGGTGGGGCCTAGTGAAAGAAGTAGGTCACTGGGGCATGCCCTTGAAGAGGTTATTAAGATTCTGGACCTTCTTCTTCCTTCCAGCCACCATGAGGTGAGCATATCTCCTCTGCCACATGCTCCTGCCATGATGTGTTATGCTGCACAGGCCCCAATCAACAGGTCCAAGTGACAATGGACTGAAATCCCTAACCATGAGCAAAATCAAAACTTTCTTCCTTTTAAGTTGATCATCTCAGACATTTTATCACAGTACAAAAAAAGCTGACTAAGACAAGGGATCAATAAATATTTTTAAAAATCAACCTCTACAGTAAAGAAATACAAATCAAAACAGGGTACCATTTTTTATGTCAAATTGGCAAAATAAAATCAGTGATAAGCCTCCTTTCTGTTGGAGAGGTTGCTGCCACCTCTCAGCTATATCAGGTAGGAGTGCTAAAGCAAGCCCCCAAACCCCAAGGCAAAGAATGTCCTTTCTTTGGTCTCTAAGAGCCAACTCATTTGTGTCCTTAGACATTTCACTTGTTGGAAGAGCCTGGTTGAACATGGGGCAGGGTCATGTGTGTGAGAAAAACATGGAGAGAAGAGTGGAGGGAAATCAGACCACCTACCCACACTGTAGGAACATGAGTGGCACCATGATATCTCCTGCCTTGCCACACTGATAGACCAACGAAGGCACAACAGCATCCTATCTTTATAGGTGTATCGCTGAGAATAGAGTCAAGACTCATACTTCCATCAGCAGAAAACAGGCAAACAGAACTAGACGCTATCAGAAAAGAGAAAGTGCTGGGTACTTTCAGAAAGGAGATTATTTCCAACTAGGCCACTGGGGGTGAGCAAGATTTTGTCTCAGGTATGGTGAGAAAAGTATTCCAGAATCAAAAGAAAGATTAAGTCATAGACAATGAAATATCCTTGTGCATTAATCTCATCATTGGGGTCCTGACATGTCTACATTTTCCTAATCTGATACTTTCCCCCCTGTCTATTGGTGAGTTCCCACACCCCAGGAAAAGTACAGACACTACAGCTCCGGGCCAGTCATTGTCCTCACAGCCTACACAGGAAAACTCACCTGTAGGGTGAGGCCCCTTAGGCCTGGTTCACAAATGAGGAATGTGAGACTCAGAGGGGAAGATGGATTCTCCAAGATCACAAAGCTGGTCTGTGCTGGGACTTCCGACATGAGTGACATCCCCATCCACCTGACTTGGAAGCCTCCACCCTCTATTCTACCCCTCACTTCCACACCACTTACTGTTTTTAAGTCCCCAGACATATCTACACATTTAACACAATCCCTTTCGAACTCTCAGTAGGCTTTTTCACTTTTTCAACACAAATTAATGAGTTGGTCCTTGAGTGTATGTAATAATTCAGAGGATCCAGAAGAACAGAGACGCTCTTTAAAAAGAAGAACAAAGTTGAAGGATTCACACTTTACAACTTCAAAACTTACTACAAAGCTACAGTAACTAAAACCATGTTGAATAAATCGCTGGCATTTAGATCAACAGAATAGAATGAGAGTAGAGAAATCCATAAATTTAAGGCAACTGAGTTTTGATGAGGATGCCAAGACAATTCAATGAGGAAAAGAATAGTCTTTTCAACAAATGGTGCTGAGATAGCACACATATGTGTGTGTGTGTGTGTGTGTGTGCGCGCGTGCGCACGTGTGTGCGTGATAAGAGAAGGAGATTAGAACTTACCTCACACCATATGCAAGAATTAACTCAAAACAGACTAAAGACCTAAGTTCAATGTAAGAGCCAACACTGCAAAACACTTAGAAGAAAACACACAGGTAAACTTTTATGATCTTGGATTAGGCCAGGGTTTCTTAGCACCTAATAAACAAGCAACCAAATAACTAAATTGTACTTCACTAAAATTAAAAACTGTTGTGCTTTAGAGGACACTATGAAGAAAGTAAAAAGACAACCTATATATCTGACAAGGATATAGTATCAAGAATTTATAAAGAATTCAAAGAAGTGGTTAATAGAAAGATGAATAACAATTTTAAAATGGTCAAAGAATTTTAATAACTGTTTTACATTTCTTATGGTCCATAAGTACATGATATGGTCCTCTATATCATTAGTCCCTGGAGAAACATGTATAAAAACCACAGTGAGATACTACCTTGCAACCACAAGAATGGCCAGAATAAAAAAGATTCATAATAACAAATGATGAAGAGGGTTAGAGGAAATTGGAACACTCATACACTGCTATTGGGAATGTAAAGTGGTGGAGAGATTTTAGAAAATAGTTTTGGAAGTTCATTAGAAAGTTAAATACAGAGCTACCATATGCCCAGCAATTCCACTCCTAGCTACATAACCAAAATAATTGAAAATATATGTTCCCACAAAAAATGTAGAAAAATGTTTACAGAAGCATTTTATAGTAACTATAATGTAGAAATAATCCAAGTGTCCAACAAATAAAGGTGGATAAACAAGGTGTGGTACATCCATACAAGGGACTATTATTCAGTTGTAAAAAAAAGTGAAATACAGATAGATCAGGTAATTTCAGGCTGCAATTCGCCTGCGGCTTGCAGACAGATTGCTAGGGTTCAGCGCCTGGGTGCTTCTTAGAACCTGAGCTTATCGGAGCAAACACCAAGCGCGGGGCGGCCGAGTTCCGGCTCCCGGAACCGTCCCGTGGAGCCTGCGGAGGCTGCTTCTTGGACCCTGCTCCTATCAGAGCATACAACAAGCACTAAGCAGCCGAATTCCGGCTCCCGGAACTGAGCCCGCGGGGACTGCTTCTTGGAGCTTACACTTATAGGAGCTTACACCGAGCACGGAGCGGCCGAGTTCCGGCTCCCGGAACTTCCCT
>NW_026000229.1:19071444-19101994 GCF_001458135.2 Marmota marmota marmota | reverse complement strand
GGTAGAGAGAGAGGAGGGGAGGGGAGGGGAGAGGTGGGGAGGGGGGAGGGTGGAGGATGGGAAAGGCAGCGGAGCACAACAGACACTAGGATGGCAATTTGTAAATCAATGGATGTGTAACTGATGTGATTCTGCAATCTGTGTATGGGGTGAAGGTGGGAGTTCATAACCCACTTGAATCAAAGTGTGGAATATGATATGTCAAGAAATTTGTAATGTTTTGAACAACCCACAATAAAAAAAAAAGTGAAATACAGACACATTTTATGACACAGATGAACAGTCACAAACAACTATATCTTATATGATTCATTTCTTAAAAATATCCAAGATAGGTAAATTTACAGAGACAGAAAACAGATGTGGGGGCAGCAAAGGAAATTCAGAACAACTGCAA
Source organism: Marmota marmota marmota (assembly GCF_001458135.2). Taxonomy (NCBI): domain Eukaryota; kingdom Metazoa; phylum Chordata; class Mammalia; order Rodentia; family Sciuridae; genus Marmota; species Marmota marmota. The sequence goes on along the minus strand of NW_026000229.1, from coordinate 19,101,597 downwards.
ATTAGCACAGGAATTCTTGGAGAAGGGAACGTAAATGTTCTAAAATTGCTTGTGTGACAATTGTCCAAATGTGAGTATGCTAGAAAACATTGACGTGTGCATGTCACATTGGCAACTTACATGGCATGTGACTTATATCTCATGACATCGAGTTAGAAATAAATGGGTTAAAACAAAAAAGAAAGGATAAGGTGCACCTGCTCACTGAAAGTTGGAATATACAAAAAATTCAACAAAGGACAACGATGTCAATCTCTGATCCCAGCACCCAGAGGTAGGCATTGCTGAGATTTTGGTTTCTTTCTTTACAGAATTTTTTCAATCGTCATTTTTTGTGGTTGGAATTTGTGTATGTAGATACTATATTATGAGAAGCCATTTCTTGCCTCAGAATAACTATGGGAGATACAGTCCCTGGATCCCCTTCATCCGTACCTCCCCTCACATACCCTGCCACAGCCAGCTCTGGAGGACACATGTCCTCACCTATAATGGGGCCCTCTCTAAGGGCCCTTTCCTGCTTGCTGGCTATCACTGTCCACCCAGATGTCCCCTCCTTATGGAACCTTCTCTGACTCCTTTAGGGCCCCTGTAGCCACTGTGTCCTTGATAGCTGCTGTTATTAAGCCTTCTTTCTCTGAATCGCCCTTCATCCCTGCAACTGGCATGTGCTCCTTAAAGCAGGCAGGTTCCTCAGACATCAGTTCCCTGTGTATTTCCACTTTAGGAAGAAAGGGGAGGTGGAGGGTTAGTCTGGGGATGTTAGCTCTTCTCAAGCCCATCCTTCTACCTGATTGAGGCCCCTTCTGGGACACCTGAGAGCCTGAAAGCCTTATCCTTAGACCATCTGAGAAAGAGTTGAGTTTCCCTCCCTCCCTCACTTCTTCTTCCTGGATTTCCGATCCCAATGCCTTTGGATACTGCAGCCATGGCTGACAGCCCCCTTTCTCAGCCTGGCCTCCTCACCACCCTTACCCTCCCTCTAGGGCAGATGCCACTCACTGTCCCAGGTATGAACCGGTTGGGGTAGACTATGAAGAACCACAACCCAGGCTTGATTACCCTGCAGAGGTTACCAAGGAAACCACCCCTGAGGCTCCAGGAAAGGGGCCAGATCAGTCACACAGGGAGGCTCCTTGTGTGCTGGCCTACCCACAAATATCCAGGTACAGTATATTACGACCAACCCAAAAAGAACAGTGTCTCTCTTCTTTCTCCACAGAGATGGACTTATTCTCAGATTGCAGGATGCAGGAAATGGAACCATCTCCTTGTTATCAATGTAAAAACTGAGCTGGGCTATTTGTGATCTAAATCAAAATAGAACTGTGTCTGGCAAACTCATTTTTCTCAGGCCCCAGCAGCTCCCCAAGATACATTGTCTACTGATGGGGGGGAGAGAGAGAGACAATGGCAACTGCCAGGAGCCATTGATCACTTGTTTTATGTGCAGAATGAATCCTTAATCACTGTCGCTTTGGAAAGAAAGGGGAAATTGAGATGGATTCTCAAGTGCCATAAGGCAGAGAGCTTGGTAATTGTAGCTCTTCATTAAAACTTTAGAGTGCAGTAAGTTCACTCATGGTTGTTTATCTCCACCTTGTAGGGCACAGACCCCACTGTGGCTCACCACTGAGGGGCCACCTGAAAGTCATTAGGGATCACTCCTCATCCTGGGCTGGGGCTTGAGAAGCTCACACATTGGCTGGAATTGGACTTCTCAACCTGTTCCTGGCAGGCCTGCCCCAGGACCAACTTACCCCTCCCCACATCCCTACTGCTCTTACCAGGTCTCCTCTTCCTTATTTGTTAATGGGGGCAAAACTCTGCACTTCATCTCTCACCTTATGCTATTTTATTCTTCTGTCCCACTTCTTGAACTAGTTCTTCTACCGACAATGACATTTATTTATGTGTTCATTTAGTTTTCAAACAATTATTAACTGCTTATTATGTATTTGATGGTTAACGAGAAGAGTTTGGTCTCTGCCTGCCTGAGGTGCTTGATCCAAAGCCTGCATTCTCAATGAGGGACAGTAGAGCCCCCCCTTGGTTCTGATGGTGTGAAAATATCTTCCTGTTTTATATATAATGCATGGATATTTGTGTAATATGTAAACAGATGTACAGCATGTTTTAAAATTTCATGGTGGGCCAGGAGGGAATGATTTGGGAAAAGATGTCTTAAAAGGACTCTTAGAGAAGCAATAATGAAAAAAGCCAGCTCCTGTGGCTCTCCAGAGCCTATTACATTTGCAGGAACTTTATGAGCCAGTTGTTAAATCATTAACAGTCTTACATTGGCCATGATGGGAATATTTACACCACTGAAATTGGCAAACATTACAAATTAGGACTTTTATTTCCCCCACCCCCACTTTAAAACCAGGTTACCAGCATGGCACTCATTCCATGGCTGGCAAGTGACAGCCAGGGCAGGATTTTTTTCCACTGTACCATGCTGCTTCCCTACCCTAGGGGGCCAAAAAGGAAATATCCTTTTTTGCATCGAAAGACTTCATGTAGCATCTCAACTAATACGCCCTTTCATTTATTGGAACAGCTTTTCTTGACATTAGGTAAATTATTGTGAGAAAGGAAACTCAAAAACACTACCACTCTTGGAAACTTTGGGTCACTACTGCTCTCTAGGAGGCATAGGCTGGAAGAGAGGGCTCAAGAGCCTCTTCAGAGTGAACTGCCCAAGGCCTTCCAGTTACCCTGCAGGGAGTCCCGCAAAAGCCTTACCAAGGCATTGCAATCTTTTGTTTTCCCATCTCTCTTGCAAAGACAGCTTTCATTAAGGCAGAGACCAAGGGTTCATTATCCTGTAGGTCTCTAGAATGTGGCCCAATGCCTAGCATGCAGTTGGCAGTCAGTGGTTGCATCCAGACACAGCTCTTGAGGGGTCCTGAGAAATACCCTCAGTATATTTCAAACCAACTGAGTCAACCTCTAAGCTCAAACAACTCTCCTAAATCCTTGACCCTTTTACCTTTTCCTTAAGATTCAGGAAAAATTTCAATGCCTTGAGTGCTCTGGTTCTATGTTCCAAATGTTAAACATCTGTCTATTAGACAAAGGAGTTTGGATGGAACTCCTCTAGAATACAGATCTTCTCATAATAGCATGAGCTGTAGCTGGTGTTTGGTCATGTCACAGTGTCATGAGGAACCAGTTATTCATCATGTACATTTTACCATCCAGTCTCCATTTTCTGACTGCTTGACAAGCCAGGGAGGGAAAATATAGATGGCTTCCAGTGCATCTGGTTTTCTCTCATGTTAGGTTCCATGATGGGACCCCTGATTTAAGACCAGGATTCAATCAAGAAGCTGTACGGATGGCACAATAAATAATAGGGAGATGTCAAGCCTGAATGGGTGCGCTGTGTTTGTCCCGGACCATGTGCTGGGTCATTATTTATAATCAAGTAAATAATTATTTGGGTTTTCAGGAAAGGGCATCACAGAGGGAATTAATATTGAAAATGAAAAGAGAAGGGCTTGTAGGGGAGAAAGACTGTGGAATAAAACTCAACAGGTTAAAATATTTTCAGTAGTTTTGTTCAAAATAGTTATAAGGGACAAGGGAGGTTTCCTTTTTCCTGGCTGCTTTTGCCATGATCTCTCCACCAAGGTCCTCTTGCAACTGGTAAAAAGAATTACAAGGATTTCTTATCATTATCCACAGTGATTAAATAGCCTAGACTTGTTTTGCTGCAAAATTCTGAAGACAGGCTGCTAGTCTCAGAAACAAAGATTAACCATTCAATTATACCAAAATACAATTTAATTCTGTAACTTTTGTAAGACATCTCGTATCAGCACATTCAAAAATCGGGGGGGGGGAAGTCTGTAGTAAATAGCAAACTCAATTTTAAAAAAAGTACTATGGTCTTCATATTTTTATTCACCCCCCTTAGCCTCTCCTTTACCCTTTTTGAATCTGTTTGACCACCAGTGCTGTACTCTGAGAGTCGCAGATGCAGAGAGTATACATAAATCACACAGCCTTGGGTCTGGGTGTCAATACCAGGGTCTTGTCTCTCAGTGTGGTGCTTATCATTCCCACCCCTCAACTGAAGCCCCTGAGAAGTTTCAGCCCCACTTCCCCTAACACTAGTTCTGCCCCAGAAAGCTTTGCAGGCCAAAGGGTTCCCTGCACACACCCCTCCCCTCTTCCTCCTGCCGTGAATTGCACATTCAGGGAAGCCAAGAGTCCCTGTTCCCCCTAGGTTCTGCCAAGACCTACTCTGACTGGGAAGCCATGGGCCTGGGTGGCAAGGTAAACCCAGGATGGAAACCCAGTTCTCAGAGGGCAAGGGAGATCTTCTGGATGAACTGTCTATCCCACTACCCTCCACAAAGTCACCAGTATGGGTCAGAGTGGTAGGGGTTAGCTTTCATGTTATCCCAGTTCTCTCCCATGACGTCTACTGAGGAAGTGGAATCACCCCCACTTTTTAGTGTGAAAAGAAAAACTTTGGATGAGTAAATTCAATGGAGTTTAATTGAGGAAAGAGTGATTCGCGGATCAGGCCATCCTCAGACCCAGAAGAGGTTCAGAGAGCTCCCTCCACCTAGTGGGCAGGCAGCATCTATGGACGAAAGCAGAAGGGAAGCACGGACATGGCTCATTGGTTACAATTCACATTTGCTTCATTTGAATGAGTTGGCCGCCTGTGGTTGGCTGAGTCTCTGCTATTTGTTACAAAAGCATGCTCCTTGGTTAGGCTTTTAGTTTGCACACCAAGGTGCATTTCATCACATAAGGACACCAAGTATGGAGATATCTTCAAGAAAGTTAGCTTCATTTAGCAAACACATAAGGCAAATGAAGCTCACCAGTGTTAAGTAACTTGATGAAGGTCACAAAGTGAATGGCAAAGCCAGGACTCAAACCCACACCCCAGATCCCAAATTCCCTTGATTCTTCTGCAGAATTGAGAAGTCCTGGTATGGGTGACTTATAGTCTCAAGGAGCTAATTCTAAAGATCTGGGCCATTAGAATAACAGGGATCTCGGATGCCTTTGTTAAAAAAAAAAAAAAAATGAATCTACCTAGACCTTCAGATGCCCTATGAGCAGCTACTAGCAGGATAAAGTTTGACATCACTGCCTTCATTTTGTATGTCTCCTTTATCTCCTTAGATTTTGGATTCAGTCCCTGCTCAGCAATGCACATAGATGTGTTAGTCGTCTAAGGAGTGTTCATGGAAGACCTAGGAGTGCAATGTTTACTAGCCCAAATTTATTGGACCTATTTTATCCCCCTTGAAAACTGAGAAAATATTTGCAGTGTCCTGTTTCAGACCCCTGCAGTGGTGCCTCAAAGTCTCCACTCATCTCCCTCTTTCAAGACCACAGGTGGAATAGACAGACATCCTGAACGGCAAGTGGAAATGGTCCCCATTAAATGACAGACTTCTCTGGAGCCACCCCACAGAACCAGAACTGGAGAATGGTCAGCGAGAGCACAGGTTGACAAAGGCTGCTGAATTCTGCACACTTCCCCCACCACTACCCTAACTCCTCCTCTGTTTAAACTTAAAGCTCCTGTCAGCACCCCAAAGATGGAGCTGAGGTGCTGGATCTCCCTTTGCCTTCCCAGTACGGCCATATTGATTAAAGTTCCCTTTCCTGCTTTACACTATTACCTTTCCTGCTTGTGTTTTGGGGGCAAGTGACTGGATCTGGTTAGTTGAGACCCCCCAGAGGCAGGCCTCTGGCCTCCGTCTCTAGAAGCAAGACCAGAAATGCTAAAGAGCCCTGGCTTAGAATGGTGGGCAAGTTCTTCCACCTGTTTCTCAATTCCTTCTTTTCTCAAGCAAAGTCCATGCCAGCGCTGTCATGAGGCCTATGGCAGCGTGCTGACCTCCCAGCGGGCCAAAGGGTGTGGATGGATGCTCCTTTCAGGATTTGGGATCTTGTTTAAAGCAGTAGCTCGTGTGACTTACCTCGTAAGGGGCAGGGTGGAGACGTGGACACACACCCACACCCACACACACACACACACACACACACACACACACACACCCTGCACAGGGCTCCTAATGAGGGACTAAGCCCCAGCTGATCCCCAGCAGTTGCTTTTATATCCAAGGAGAGAAAGTGAGGAAGCAAAGGTGAAGTTGACCGGGGACAAAAAGCTGCAGATGTAGCCAGTCGTCACTTGGAGCCCAATTACCCAGCAGTCAAAGCACTGGTGACATCTGAGATCCCTATCAACCCTGAAATGCTTTTGGATGCTGCCCAAGCTGGAGTTTTCTATCTAGGCAGTTAAATTAAGTAAGGTACAAGTACTATGGTGGCCTCCAGGGGCCATTTCTAGTACCAACCCACTAAGTCTCTGGCTCCTAAGAAAAGTACAGGCTCGGGCCTGCAGCAGAGAGGCAATATCAAGCAAGAAAGATACAGAAACAGAAAACAGGATCCTGGAGTCCATCCAATTAAGCCTCTAATTTAACAGGTGAAGAAATCAAAGCCAGCGGCCGGACAAGCCTACCATAAATCACACAGCGAAAATGCTGCAGAGCTGGTGCCACACCACAAGGCCCGACCTTCCACCAGACCCCTTCCGGCCCTGCATGACCTCTTGCCCAGCTCTAGAAATGTGCTTCTGTCTTGTCATTAGCAGAGGCCTGGACTCTCTGAGAAGCCATTGCCAGGTTTGTGATCACAAATACTTGCTTTACCTGTCACTGTTTGCCCAAACTTCCAACATCTCTTTCATTAACCATTTGCTGGGGACTGACTGTTTGAGATTTGTATGTTGAACGCCCAATCCTCAATGTGATGGTGTTTGGAGGTGGGGCCTTCAGGAAGTATTCAGGTTCACATGAGGTCACCAGGGTGCAGTCCCCATGGTAGGATCAGCACCCTTTGGGGAGCAGTCTACAAACCAGTGAGAAGACCAAGCACTTGGCCATCTGGCACCCTGATCTCAGATTTCCAGGCTTCACAATCATGAGAAATAAATGTCCATTGTTTAAGCCACCAAGTCTGTGATAACATGTTCTAGCAGCCCTGACTAGGATGGTGCTCAACAGGACAAGGTGCACAGGCCAGCACACAGGGCTGCCCTTGGGGAGGCTCACTCCAGCCTTCCCAGCCTTGGTCATCCGTCATATTCATTCATTCACTTACCCATTCATTCAGTATTTACTGACACTGAGCACCAAGGGTCAAACAATTGAGAACAAAACTGTTTCTACCCTCTGAAATCTTCTAATTTATTGCTAATAAATAGTCCTAAAAAACAGGTAATTCTGATACAGTGTATCAGGGCTAGAAAACAGATATTCACAAGGAAATATGGATACCCAGAGAAAGGATCCAATAGGAAGAGGGAGGCTACTTTTAGAAAAGTCTTTCAGGAGGAAGGAGGCCTTCCTGAAATTTTGAAGTGGATGTGAACAAGTGAATGGAGAAGACACCCAAGCAGGGTACAGCCTGATAAGAGAAAGGCGTGGAGTTAAAATGGAAAGTCCAGATGGGCAGGTGACATCATCTCTTCACCTCTGCACTCTGGTGACTCAGAATCTAAAGACACAGGTTCTTCTAGGTCACTAGAAGAATAGATGGTCCATGGGGGAAAATCCAAGAACCCCAGGGTTGCTGGGACACTGGAGTGAGGTAGGTGGACATAACCAGAGACCAGGAGAGGGGTGACAGGTCAGGCCAAGAAGGGCCACATGTGCTGTGCAAGAGTCTGGAACTTGATCATGCAGGTCAAGGACTCAAAGTCCACAGGCTTCAGAGTCCCTGAAGTTGTAAGGAAAGTTCTATGCATTAATTCAGTTTTCATCAGATTCTAAAAAGAAATCATGACCCAAACAGGTCCTTAGATCACGGGAACAAGTGTTGAAACAAGTGTTTGAAGGCTGTGAGCCAGAGAGGCCAGTGTAACGATCTATTATTTATGTGGATCCCACTGATATGTGAGTACAGGGTCCTTGGCTATGACCAGACTTGGTGCGTGTAGGCCTTCAACAGGGAAAAGGGACAGCTGTGTAGAGGCTGAGCTTGAAGGGGAACGACTAGAGGCAGGAAGACTGTCAGGAGTCTGTTGGAGTGGACCTGGACTGGGGATGGGGCAAGTTGGTTGTTGGTATTGAATGAAATTGATAATATATTTTGGGAAACATTTAGAAGTAAAATTAATAGAATTTGATGGTTTAATGAATATGCGAGGTGAGGGAAAAGGAAAGGTCAAGAATGACTCAGTTTTCTAACTTGACAGCATAGCTAAGTGGTAACATCATCACTGGAAACAGAGGAAACAGGAAGCAGTACATGTTAGAAGTGGTTGGTGATTAGGCCTGCCACCTAGTGCCTGAGAGACACCAACTGGTATGGATCAGTGGATAAATGGATAAAGAAAATGTGGAATATATCCATACAGTGGAGTATTATTCAGCCATAAAAAACAAAATAATTATGTCATTTACAGGAAAATGGCTGAAACTTGAGAGCATTATGTTAAGTGAATAAGCCATACTTGGGTAGTCAAGGGTCATATGTTTTCTCTCATTTGTAGAAGCTAGAGAGATAAAAAGGGATAAAAATGTGTAGGGAGGATATCATGAAAATACAATAGAGACCAGTAGAATAGAGGAAGGGAATCAGAGGGAGGAGAGGAGGGAAAGGTGAGGTATTATACTGGGGAATGAACTGACTAAATTATATTTTTATATTATGTGCACATAAAAATATATAACAAATTCCACTATTATCTATTCTCTATGATATGATACAATACACCAATTTAAAAAATCAAAAAATGAAAGAGAATTCATGTCAAAACATGATTTAAAAAAAAAAAAACCTCTCCCTCCATAGTATCTAGTACAATCTGCACAGAAAATATAAGCATTCACTCTCTCATACATTTAGGGTTTATTGAGCATCTACTACATGCCAGTCACTGTTCTAAGCATTTGGACTAAATCAGGAAACAAAATAGACATATAGCCCTGTTTTCCTACTATCTAATTCTAGTAGCAGTGGATAAATATTAAACAAGGACTGTAATAACTAAATAAAGAACATAGTGTGGAAAAAAAAGTGGCAGATGCTATCACAACAGTAAAAAAAAGCAGTACAAGAGGAATGTGGAGGGGTGAGCTCCCGAAGCAGAGGGCCTCACTCAAAAGATAAGGTGTGAGCAAAGTCCTGATGGAGGGAAGGAGTCTGCCTGACTGGTACTGGGGGAACAAGTGATCCAGAGATCAACTGTCTTAGTTTGCCTGGGACTGAGGGATTCCCTGGGATGTCAGACTTAAACCAGCTCTACACCCCTCAGAAAGAGAGCCTAAGGTCCCCAAAGCAAAGCATGGCAAAGGTGTCCAAGGAAGAGCCTCAACCCAGGGTGGCTGCAGTGGTGTGAATGATCACTCCACAGCCAAAGGGTGGTCCGTGCATCCAGTGGGTGCCAAGTGCGTGCACTGAGTGCCAGGTGCGTGGGTGCCAGGTGCATGCACTGAGCCCAGGGAACATATAACTTAACCAAACAGGGGATAGTGCAAGTCCCAGACAGTGACTCCCAGTCCACATGATCATCTTTCAGGACACCCCTCTGCTCCACCCTGCCTGGCAGGAGCCCTCTCCTGCCCACGGTTCCCTGGACCAGCTGCTACCCTCAGGAGCACCGCTGTCCCTCCCCCACAGGCTCTCGGGGAAGAAAGTGCTGGTGAGCCAGACACAAAGACAGCATGGGACACTTGCTGTCACAAAATTGTACCAGCCACCGCCATCACCCAGACAGAATCCATTCTGCCGTCACTAGTTGCCCTTTGGGGAGAGACCTGGCTTCTTACAAGGACTCTCCAGACACTTGGTGGCCCATCAAGATGGTAATGAGGAGGGTTTCTTCTGAGCCTTCCAAGATTTCAAAAATGCCCCCCATATAATACCCGAGAATTGTCTTCTGTTTTATAAAATATAAAGTTGTGTACACGTGGAACGGATTCCTCATTAGTTAATGAAATTTGCTTCTTTCAGAAACCCCTCCTAGAGCACATGGCTGGCGAGGGGAACTGTAGCCCCAGTGTGAGCAGACAGGGAAATTCTGAGTCAAAATTTCAGCAGCAGCGAAAGCATGTTCTCTGAGGAAAGCCATCGTATTAAGCTCTCATCATTTTTTAACACTTGAGTGTAACTTAGCTGGCAAAGTTAGCTATTCACCAATCAAAGATTTGAGGGGAGACCAGGAAGGTCAGCGCTCATGGCAGAAGAGACTAGGAAGCCAGACAGTTCTGAGCAGGGAGCTGGACAGACACAGACCCAGGCTCAGAAAACCTCAGATTAAAATCCTATAAAAATGATCGCACTGCCCACAAAGTAGTTACCCATCTTCAACTTCCTCCATTCACCTCTCACAAGCCAAGACCAAAGAGTTAGCCTCATCCACCGAGGGGCATTCGGACCTGCCAGAGCCAGACTCTGAGTTCAAAGTCCATTCTGGAGATCAACTAGCTGTATGATTTGGGCAACTTACTTAACCTCTCTGTGTACATAACATTTTAGTACCAACAGCACAGGGCCACTGGTAGAATCTGATGAGTTAATTCATGCGACTCTCTTAGAACATGTTTGATGTATCACAAACACTCAATTAGTGTTAGCTGTTATTGTGTAAATGAGGATAACGAGACTTAAAGAGGAAAAGATACTTGGCGAGGGTTACCAGCAACAACACAGCAAAGCCTAGACCAGTGTGACTGCACTTTTCCTGGGCAAAGAAATTGTCTTGGGAATGTAGTTACAAAATGCAGATTCCCCAGCTCCATGCTGCATATTCTGATTGGGTGGGGAGGCAGAGTGTGGGATGGCAAGAATCTGCATCCAGAACACGCACTGCCTGGGGGATTCTCAGGTAGGGGATTGGCAGGGATAGTTTGGGAAGCACTGGTTTTGGACTCAGAGGCAACTCTGGCTTCACTTGCCCACTGTCCAGGAGACCCTGGGGCCCCATATGGCCCTCCTCCATCCGACTCCCTGACCAGCAGCTGGCCTGAAGGTTGACCGCACAGGACCTCACTCCTGGCTTGCCATGCATTTTTCTCTCCCCAGTTTCTAAAAGGGAAAAATCCCTTGCACAACCATTTTAAGAGAGAATGAGTTTTCTCCAAGACCAAGAACTTTAAAACCAAGCTGTGCTTCAAGGTAGATTTCACCACCAGGTTCTGCAATGGAAATGCTGACGTAATCTTAATTATGAGAGAGACTTTCTCTGGGATGGAAATTCAGTGACCTAGAAGACTCCATTTGCAAGTCCTCCTGACCCGTAAGAGAAGATGCCTGGTGGAATATTTTGAGTAATATATTATGCATCTATTTATCCTATGATCTCCATCTGTGGGCTTAGAGAGGCAAGTATTTTGAAGAAAGGGAGAAAAAAAAATATGAACACCGGGCTCGAGAACCCTCTCTTGGATCAGAGACCAGGGTGAGCTTTCTCTCTGCAGTGTTTTGCATTTCATATGAAATGAAATCTATTTCAGGTGCTGCTGAAAATGCAGGAAAAGTACCAGTGACTAGAGTCCTAGGAATTCAGCTGGCCTCAGTTCAGAGACGTAGAGTGGTCTCATAACCATCTTTTATGCATATTCATAATTTGTCAATGTGAAGAGGTCTTTGCTACCAAAAAAAAAAAAAAAAGGAGCAAGAGAGAGAGAGAAAGAGGAGGAGGAGGAGAAGCAAGAAAAAGAAAAAAAAGACAGAGTTCCTTGGAAAGTATCATCTCATGGGATGAGGCAGTTCCTTCCCACCAACCTCGGGAGGCATCAGCCTCTGTCCTCTAGTGTTTGACCTTATGCCACCGCTGCCAGTCACTTCCTTGCTCAGATGTGAATGGTGTTGGCTCAAGGGTGAAAATATTACTCAGGCGCCCAGATGAGGTGGTGTTTAGGTATTTAGCTTGTGGCTGGGATGACAGGGCAGACCCCTAAGCCCCAGATGAGAAGCAGCCAAACCAAATATCTTAACAGAAGGAAAGCACGAGCTCTTAAGGTGGCTCCCTCCTGCAAGGGCTGAGTCCTGCGGGATAGCGACAGGCTACTTTTTGCCTGTGAATTTCTGACTGCCCTCACCTATGGTCATAGCAATGCTTTTTTAAATGTACTATTCAATTTATTTTGACAAACATATACACCTGTGGAATGACACTCTAATCAGGACAGAGATGGCTTCCATCTCCACAGAATGTTCCCTCACGCCCTCTTCAATATCCTTCCTCCTCCTCAGAGGCAACCCTGCTCCTGATATTTATTCCTGTAGATGAGTTTTGCCTGTTCTGGAACTGCTATAACAGTGGAATCATAGAGTGTGCCCTTGCCTGGCTTCTTTGGCTCAGCGTCAGGTTTCTGAGATTCAACAGGCCGTCACATGTGTTCGTAATTCACTCCTGCTGTAGGCTGAATGTTTGTGCACCCCCAAAATTCATGTGCTGAAACCTAATTCCCAGTGAGATGGTGTTTGGAGGCGGGCCAGTGGGAGGTGATTGGCTTCTGCTGACAAGAGTCCTTGTGAATGGAATTAGTGCCCTTATGAAGAGACCCCAAGCCAGGTGTGGTGGGTGGTGCACATGTATAGTCCCAGCAGCTCAGGAGGCTGAGGACAAAGGATGGTGAGTTCAAAGCCAGCCTCAGCAATTTAGCAAGGCCCCAAGAAACTCAGTGAGACCCTGTCTTTAAACAAAATATTAAAAAAGGGCTAGGCATGTGGCTCAGTAGTTGAACACCCCTGGGTTCAATCCTGGTACCAAAAACAAAAACAAAAACAAAAAAGGAGAGAGAGAGAGAGACCCCAGAGAGGTCCCTCATCCCTTCTGCCATGTGAGGACACAGCGAGGGAAGGCAGCTGCCAATGAACCAGGAACTGAGCCCTCACCAGACACCACATCTGCCAGCACTTGGTTTTGGAAAACCTCCCAAACTGTGGGAAATAGATTTTGGTTGTTTATAAGCAACTCCGTCTGTAGAATTTTGTTACAGCAGCCTGAAGAGACTCAGACGGCTCCTGGTCACCATTTAGGCAGTGGGAACTCGCACAACAGCTCCCCCATGCAGGAAGGCATCCATGTTCCTGAGCAGAGGCTCAGCTTCCCACAGGCTGGTACCTTCAGCGGCTCTTCCCCATGGGGGTTATGGCAGTCATGGAGGTCTGAGAGAGCCCAGCTTCTGGGAAGTCCATCTTTCCTCTCAGCAGGAGGTTCCCAGGGGTCCCTTCTAGTCCCCAAATGGCTAATGACCTAGGCCAGTGGGATGTGGTGAGGTGTGCAGAAGCGCTATCTGCCCTGACAGTGAGAGGTTTGATTAACTTCAGCGAGAAGGCGGCTAAGGGACAAGGGAGGGCCTATTTCCCGAGGCCTCCAGACTCTGCTAATTTATCCTTCCTCTTAAATTGCCTCCAAACTTGGGTAATAAGTACGCTCCTAGTTCGCTGATGAAACACATTCTTCCAAAGCAATTTTAAAATAATCGTACTGTATGCTAAACCTTAAAAAAGAAAAGAAAGAAAACCCTGCAGCCAAGTCATTCTAGACAGAGCGGTAACGACAGAATTTCATAATTAGGAAATGCAGTGTCATTTCTCAACGTTATTGCACCTTTGAAAAACGGTATCAAACCGAGGACTGAATATTTGATACCCGATTGATTTCAGATTTCAAGTCAACTGCAGCAAAATAATGAGCTCCCTCTGTCGTGAGCTGCTGAGCTCCGGCTTGGAGGGTCTTGGAGGGAAGGCTCGGAAGGGGGACGGCCCCAAGGCCTGTGAAGTGCAGCCGAGGGGCTGCTGGGCTGGAGGACAGGCTGGATCCCACTGCCTCTGCATTGATGTGCTTGCCCGAGGGGCTATTTTTGAATTCTGCCTCTAAGTGAGGTGTCCTTCTATTGTGCTCAGCAGCCCGATGCTGGGAGTCAAAGGGATCACAGCCTGTATGGGAAGTGGCTTTCTGGGTGCCCCTCACTTCGCCAGGGTTGGCCTCTGTGGAGGCAGAGCCTGATGCACAGTATGACTTCACAGACTGGGAAAGGACCCGCAGCAGCCCCCATTTCCAGCCCTTTACCATCACCTCCACACTCTCCTACTCACCACCAGTGTGTAATGGTCCATTAGTATTTCAGTCACAAAATTGAGCCTCTTGGACCCAGAGAGGGACAACATGTCACTCTCTTCAATCATCTCTTCCCAGCGTGTCCAAGACCTGGCCCCTTGAGCTCTGCTGCTGGGGATTGAGCAGCCTTGGAAGCCACTGATTCATGGAGCTTCAAGAGTTAGGAAAGGCTTCTTCCCCTTCACCCCAAGTTTGCTTCCTGTCATTTTTATCCACTTTACAACTCTTCATACACCTCAGGAATGTCACCCACAGTACACATGCTGGGACTTCACCCATAAAGTCTTCTATTACCCAAGTCCTTGTCCCTGAGACCGGAATTCTGTTTGAAGCCTTGGAAAGACACCTGGACAGAGTCCCCAAAATGGATGGACATGCATAATTGCCCCCAGACCCTCACCTGTGGGAGAACTGAGATAGAACCTGTGTACCATGTCCCAGAGTTTCTTGCAGCATTAAGCCCCAGTCACTCACAGAGGGAGCTGGCTGGGTACATACCCCTTACTGTCTTGCCTGCCCTGTCTCCCCTTCTCACACTTCTAGTATTTTCTGTACTTCTCAAATAAAGTGAACTCACCCAATCCTTGTCCCAGGGTTTATTCCAGAGGAACCCAACAAAGACAATGTCCTATTTAAGTTCTCTTCCCCAAGCCAACTGTTCCTTGTGCTTTCTCTCCCACTCCTCATGTGATCTTGTTCCCAGACCCAGCAACTCTGGCTCAGTTTCTCCATGGTCATCTCACTTGCAAAGGTCTCTCTCTTAACGCCTGGGGCAGGATCTGATGTTGCCAGCACCTCTGTCCAATTCCTATAATTTCTGTTGACCAGAGCACTACCCTGCTCTTCTTAGTAGTAATACTGCAATTGCTTTTTCACTGCATCCCTTTTTCAGATTATAATCTCCTTCTTGATAATACAAAATGCGGTGACCCACGCCTATAATCCCTTTACAGAAGGGAGGTTGAGGCAGGAGCATCATGAGTTTAAAGCCAGCCTTAGCAATTTAGAGAGGCTCTAAGCAACTTAATGAGACCCTGTCTCGAAGTAAAAACATTAAAAAGGTCTGGGGATGTGGCTCAGTGGTTAAGAGCCCTCAGGTTCCATCCCCAGTACAAAAAAAAAAGTGCTTGGGTCTTCCGATTGGAACTGCTAATGCTTATTATTACTTATTTTACTTTGGACTGGATAAGCATGTTCTCTGTATTTTTATCCAATCATTTGATATAAATGTTAGACAGGACGGGCTCAAAGGTGTGGCCCTACAGCATACCACTGGACAACTTTGGTTGGCAGCAATTCATTAATAAAGTCCTGTGGGCACAAGTTGATCAGCCACGACACATATATCTCATTGTTCTCATCAAATCCACATTCTCTCTATTAGATCCGCAAGGATATCATTAGAGACTTTGCAAATGTCCTACTGAAAGCCAGACTCACAGTCCAAAACACTGAGTTTCAATTAAATTAAATCCCAGGATCTTTCATCATCCTGCCTTTTCCTGTCTCCACGTCTTTTGTCTTTTCCCGTGCTCCATGGTACTGCCTTGCTCAAATCATGCCAACATCAAAATCATTTCTCATACCGTTTGCTTTCCAGGTTCTGACACATCTCCATATAACTGTTAACATAGAGCCACAGAAGAACTGGCCAAAAGCCTGGAGAACAGAGACCACCAATCTTTTTCTGTAAAGAGCCAAATACTAAATATTCGAGTCTTTGAAAATCAGAAGTCTCTAACATAGCAACTCCACCATTTGAGCACAAAAGCAGCCATGGACGGTGGTGTATAAACAAAGGGTTATAACTGTGTTCCCATGAAAGTTTATTAACGGACACTGAAATTTGAATTTCATATCATTTTCACATGTCACCAAGTATAATTCCTTTTTGGTATTTTCTCCCCTACCATTTAAAAGTGTAAAAGCCATTCTTAGCTCCCAGAACATACAAAAACAGTTGGTAGGCTAGATTGAGCCCATGGCTGTTGTTTGATGGTCCTTTCTGCAGAACAAGAGAAAGAATGCAAGCTCCACTGATGGCCTGAGTCCTTTTATTTCCAGCCAGGGATCTTGGGCACACCCCTTACCCTCTGGCTCAGCTCACTTGCAAGGAGGAATAATATGGCGAGTGAAGGCAACAGAGAGCCCAGGGCTGGGGTGAAGCATGCCATGCACAGGTGTGCAAAACATCTGAAATCCACTACCCCAGGACAGCTCTCTCACTGTGACCCTTTATCTCTAAATGCTCAGACCACTAGCTTGTAATTTCTTTTATACATTGGCTGGGGATTTGTATGCAGTATGTTCTCTTTATGAGAAGCCAAACAGCTAGTCTATAAAGCTCTGACCCTTTGGCTATGTGTGATCTCTGTAAAATTCCTGATGGAGGTTCAGTGTTCACATCTCCAAGAGGTTCTAGGACCCTGAGCTGCAGCTGGACTCATCCCAGAGGACAGTAGATTTAAAGGTGCTCAGGAAGTCTCTCTTATATACTTAATGTTTTACCTCATTTGGGCTAGAGCTATTTCTCCTTGATGAAGAGGAGAACAAGTGATGTACCCTAGCATACCGGGCACCCCATCTGCTATGGTCTGAATATTCCTGTATCTCCAGAATTCCTATTGAAACTTCATCTCCATTGTAATGCTATATGGGAAGAGGAGCCTTTGGGAGGCAATTGGGTCCTGAGGACTGTGCCCTCAAGAATAACTCCTGTGGACACAAGTTGATCAGCCATGACACATATATTGAATAAGGTTGGAGCCCCAACAAAAGAGGCCCAAGAGAGGCCCTTCTTTGGACACATGAGAACACAATAGGAATTTAGCCACAAACCGGAAAGCAGGTCCTCATAAGGCACTGATTCTTCTGTCTTTGACTCTCCAGCCTACAAAACTGTGAGAAATAAATGTGTATCATGTCTAAGTTACCAGTCTATGATGGTATTTTGTTATGGAGTCCAAACTGACTAGAACACCCCACATCCAGTGTATGCTAAGTGTTTCCACCATCACCTCCTGATGGCTTTCCAGTCTTCTTGGGACTCATCTTATAGGGTGTTAGTGTTCTTGTCTTTGCCCTTGGCCATATACATGCCCTTTGTGGTGATTAATTTTTTTATTGGTTTAAAAAATGACAGTGGAATGCATTACAATTCTATTACACATATATACCACAATTTTTCATATCTCTGTTTGTATATAAAGCATGTTGACACTCAATTCAAGTCTTCATACATGTACTTTGGATAATGATATCTACCATCCTTGCTAATCCCCTGCCTCCTCCCTTTCCCTCCCACCCCTCTGCCCTAACTAGAATTCATCTATTCCTCCCATTCTCCCCCTCCCTACTCCACTATGAGTCAGCCTCCTTATATCAGAGAGAACATTTGGCATTTGTTTTGGGGGGATTGGCCAACTTTACTTAGCATTCTCTTCTCCAATGCCATCCATTTACCTGCAAATGCCATGATTTTATTCTTTTTTATTGCTGAGTAAAACTCCACTGTGTATATATGCCACAATTTTTTTTTATCCATTCATCCACTGAAGGGCATCTAGGTTAGCTCCACAGTTTAGCTATTATGAATTGTGCTGCAATAAACATTGATGTGGCTGTGTCCCTGTAGTATGCTGTTTTTAAGTCCTTTGGGTCTAGTCCGAGGAGAGGGATAGCTGAGTCAAATGGTGGTTCCATTCCCAGATTTCCAAGGAATCTCCATACTACTTTCCATATTGGCTGCACCAATTTGCAGTTCCACAAGCAATGTATGAGTGTGCCTTTTTCCCCACATCCTCGCCAACACTTACTGTTGTTAGTCTTCATAATAGCTGCCATTCTGACTGGAATGAGATGATATCTTAGAGTAGTTTTGATTTGCGTTTCTCTGATTGCTAGAGATGATGAGCATTTCTTCATATATGTGTTGATTGATTGTGTATCCTCTTCTGAGAAGTGTCTGTCAGGTCCTTGGCCCATTTGCTGATTGGGTCTTTGTGTGTGTGTGTGTGTGTGTGTGTGTGTGTGTGTTCTTAGCTTTCTGAGTTCTTTATATACCCTAGAGATTAGTGCTATATCTGATGTGTGAGGGGTAAAAATTTGCTCCCAGATGTAGGCTCTCTGTTCACCTCACAGATTGTTTCTTTTGCTGAGAAGAAACTTTTTTAGTTTGATTTAATGTTTCAACTTGGTTAAGCTATGAGGCCCTTGCTTGGACAAACACCAGTGTGGATGTCATTATAAAGATGATTAAGATTTAAATTAGTAGACTTTGGCTGAAACAGATTTCCTTCCATAGTGTAAATGGGCCTCATGCAATCATTCTTAACCTAAGAACAAACACTGAGGTCCCCTAAAGAAGATGAATCCTTGAGACTTTAACATAGGAACTCTGCCTGCGTGTACAGCCCAGTGTTCTGCAGAATCCAGACATCAGATCACACAGCAACTCTTTTGTCAATCTCTGTTCTATGGGTTTCTGACTCACCAGTATCCACAATCATGTGAGCCAATTCCTTAAAATGCACAGGTCCATCCTATTGGTCTCTTTGTCTAGAGAACCCTGATCAATCCATTCTTCATCCCCTCTTTTGCAAGACTGTTCTGGTCCTATAAGAACATTCTCCATTTCTTTCTTTTTGGGTAAAAGATATGCTTTTTTGTCTGTTAACTTCTTCCATAATAAAATCTGGCCAGGCTTCCACACAGCAATTCCTACAAAATATATGTTCCTCCCTTACGAGATTTTTATTTCACTTTGTCATTCAATCCCTGTTGACTAGTATCTCTGAGGTACTACAGATTTTTTTTCCCTGACACCATTAATTTAAATGTAAAAGTATGGGCAAATATTTAGTCAGGATGGTGTGACTCTTATAAAATCTTGCAGAAGAATTGCCAAGGGATTTCTGAACAAGATCAAGAGTGATGGTGAACATAAGTAGGAAAATGTAACAAAAAGCTGCCCTAATCAAAGCAGTAATGGCAGTCTAATAAATAAGTGGATCAATGGGAAAGCACAGAGGGTATAGAAATATATCTGAGTCTCTATGGCAAGCTCATATATGATAAAAGTGGCATCATAGTTCCTGGGAAAAACAGGATTCCCCTTCCCCCCAAAAAAGGAAACAAAATTAGACACCTGCTTTCCAATGGACAAAAGATCAAAATATTGCTTAAAAGCATAAAATTATTAGAATACAATTGAGACTAGTTTTACATTATAAAGAAAGTCTTCTGAAGGGAGCAAAATCTGAAATGAATGAATAAATTTTTGCCACATCAAAATTAAAACCCTATTTGAAAAAAAAACATAAGAAAACAACAGATAGGATATAATGTTCACAGTGTTTACATCTTATGTAAAAATATATGTAACAACTTTATAAGAAAAATAATTCCTTTATAATAGAACTAGGTAGAATATATGAACAGAAGAAATAATGGCCAATAAACAGGTAAGAGGGTGGATAAATTCACATGAATTAGATGATCAGTGAAATAAATATGAAAGTAACAGGATACCACTTTGCACTCATAGGTCCAACAACAAAAAATTAACAACAGCATCTAACAATAGCATGGGTGTGGAGACATGGAGTTGGAAAAATGAATTGGTGCTACACTTCTGGGTGTCGGCTTTGTGATATTTATGAAGATAAAAATGTGGATAAACTCTAATTCCAACACTTCTAAAAATATATTCAACAGAACAGTTTGTACACATGTAGAAATATAAGTTAAAAAGGCCTAATAGCAAAGTGATCATATGTAGTAAGTTACCAATAAGGGAAAGCTAGAAAAATCATGCTGCATTCATCCCCAGAATGCTAGGCTGAAGCTAAAAGATCAAAGATCAGTACCAATGAGATGGAAGAAAGGAGGTCTAAATATACAGAGAAAGCAGTTGCAGGCCAAAATGCACAGGCTGATTCCATTTATAAAGATGATTCTGTGTCCACACAGATGCTTCTGCATCTCATGGGAGGAAGTTGGGAAGGACCCACCCCACACTATGGTCCCCTTGGAACCAGAGACTGCACAGGTGAACGCAGAGTCTCCTGTCCTATGTGATCATGACCACTGCCACACAATAGCAGTGGAGTTAGAAGACAATTTTCCCTTTTTGTCTTTTTCTGTATTTTTCACATAGATGTTTAAAACTAAAATCTTTCATTATAGCACCTGGTACAAATCAACTGTTCTTTCAAAAGGAGTAGCTATTATTTTGATCATTATTATGTGCTGTGCTCTGGTCAGTTTCCTTCTGTCCTGTTCTTTTAGCCAGCGGTTGTTATCCAAACTCTGCTCTTTCTTAGTTGGAAGTGGAGGCGAATCTCCCACCTTTCCCTGAAGATGCTGAGTTTCTGATTTGTCTCGGCTCTGCCTTCTCCCTCCCCTACCACCCTTAGAGTTCATGTCCATTTGGCTGGTGGCATTCATTTCCCACATATCAGAAGAAAGGGTCGGGTGGACAACTGTGCCAAATTAGGGACACCCTGCAGAGGGACAGCTGACCTCCGGACAAACTATGCCAGTATTATTTGAAGACTTGGTGAAGCCAGCCACCCACCACTTTGGGCTCTTTCTCCTGAGCCTTCTCTAGGGACACTGAAGATACCCAGCTCATCCCAGTTTGCCCAGTTTTAGCACTGAAAGTTCCACATCCCAGAAACACTCTCAGCCCCATACAAACCAAGGCCTCTGGTTATTCTTTTGAGTAGCTGCTGTGTGTCTGGTGTCTGCTAAGCTTGGGCACAGGGAACAAAGATGAATAAGACACTCTCCAACTGCAAAGTCCCCTTGCAATGCGAGAAGGACAGACTGATGAGCTGCCCACCCTGCCCCGATGAACTCAGGGGTAGGGGCGCAAACCACACGCTCTGGGGAGAAAGCAGAAATGAACTCTGCCTTCTGAGGTCTGGACACTCTCCACACTTTGAGGAGTCTCCTGCGGGCAGCACAATTTCCAGGGATCTGTTCTGGTCTCTCCTAGGCCATGCTCCCCCCGCTGCCCACTCCCTGCTCAGAATTCTCTTCTGACTTAGCTCCCAGGCCCCTCCCTGGCTCCTGGAGCTTTTCAAGAGCAGCGCCTCTCATCAGGCCAATCTCTGACAGGAGAGAAAAAGGCACTACAATTGACCTGAATTTCTAGAAATAGATCCCTCTGAAGGGCCACCCTGAAAACACTGCCATGGCAAATTGGCCTTTGGTCCCCAAAATTTCAGCTGGCCCAGCCACACTCCACCTTCCCCTTGGAAGCACGCTTGACTCATTCGCACCACCTCCTGGGATCAAAACCAGCTTTCTTTAGCAAGCAGCTGCCCTTCTGAGCCTGGGCAGCAAGCTTTTCAAATGCATCCCTCACCTCTTGTCCTGTGTGTGCTGCCCTTTTCCTTGACCTTCCTTGTTAGCAGGGGCTCTCCTGGGGTCCCCACGAGGTGCCTGGTAAGGGCTATCAGCCAGGCCCATGCTGGAGCTCTGCTGGCACCTGCACAGATGGGGTAAGACTGAATCTCACAAGGCACTCAGCACTGGTATCATTTAACAGCTCCCCAGGTGATTCACTGCTCACCAGGATTGGACTCACTAGCCTTAAGCTGTTCTGCTTTGTTTAAAGGGTAATCCATGTCAGATGTGGGAAGTATAATTCCATAGGAGAATGGCTAAGTGTTCCTTCTCTTATTTAAACACTGTCTCCTTATTTATAGATTATTCCTAATGGCAGCACTTACCACAAATTCATTGGAAATATTCAATGAATTGATATAAAATCACCTAGCCCAATGCCTGACATACACTAAAAACACCACAATGTTAGCTATCAGTCACTCACTCTTTAGTATGAAACAATGTATGTTTGTCACCTGGTGGGTGGTCTTGGAAGGGGAGCAAGAACAAGGAGTTTGTGTGTCTTGAGGATGGTAGGCATCTGGACCAGGGAAAAGGAGAGGGAAGGACCGAAGCCCAGATTTGTTGATGTCATAGACTTGGCTCAAGGATGTGACTTGCACTGATTTGTTTGTCACCTTTGAGGAGTCACCTTTCCTCTCTCTTTCCTTCTTAAAGGTAATGGTATTACTGTCCCCTTTGTAGCTCAAGGTGGGGAAAAATATGAAAATCAATGCTTTTTCTTAGGAAAATTATCAGCAGTCCTATGTTCGGGGGGCTCCTCATTCCTGGTTTGTGAGGTCATTCCCCTGGACAAACAGAGGAAACCAGGACTTGGCTGGAAGGGACCTGGAGGCACCAGGCCAGTTGTGAGCTCAGTTTAATTTCACCAGCCACAAATCTTTCTCAGTGTTGTCCAGTCTATTAAAGGCACTTGATGAATATTAAACAATTACACCACAAACCATTCTCTTTATCCTGCAGAGTCTCCCCTGAACACCAAAGCCAGAACTTGCCCAAGGAACTTTTGGAAGAAAATCCTGTCTATCTCCTTCCCTCCGGGCACCCCACGCAGCTGGAGAGAGATCACAGGCTTCAGATAGCTCAGACTCATTGCTTCTGCCACACCTGGTTGGCTCCAGGCCCCTTCAGAAGTGGGACAAGGCTCAGGAAGGAAGCAGGAGAAAGAGAAGTGGCAATGGCCCCCAGGTACTGACACACATGACCAGAGTCTTCATGCCTCACAGTCAGTCCCCTGCCACCACCAGCAGCTGAAAGCCTCCTCCTCCCCTGCAGCATGCTGCCTCAACTTCCCCAATATCCAGGATTCCCTTGGCCTGTCCATCTGACCCACTGATTGTGAATGCCTTGAGAAGTGCATCAAGGACTGTGGACTGGGGGCTGAGCTCAGTGGCAAAGCACCTGCATAGCATGCACACAAAGTCCTGGGTTCCATCCCCAGCACTCCAAAGAGAAGAAGAAGGAGGCCGAGGGGGAAGGAGGAGGGGAGGAGGGGGAGGAGAATTATTTGCTGGAAAAGGCAGCATGAATCCGTAGTTCCAGCCCCAGCCACTCTCAGGGTTGAGGTAGGAAAGTCACTTGACTTCAGAGCTATTAGCTGCCTGGGCAACACAGCAAGATCACAACTCTTTGTGGGTAAGGGGTAGGGGCAAGCAAAGAAATAATGAAAAAAATTGTGGGGTGCTTTCTTTAAGGTGGGATGATGCATCTCAGGAGACTTCTGCATGCCCTTTTGTACCTGTTGGAATTTAGGAATTACCCACGTATTACCTTCCCAAATTGGGGGAAAAAATAAATTTAAAACATTTTAAAGGGAAGAGAGAGAAGCTGCATTAGGCTGAAAAGAGGGGAGAACCATGCTCTATTAGCCAAGTTGGCTATTGTGGGGAGACAGGAGTAAATGCAAATATAAAGAAGAGTTAATCCAAGACAAAATTAAAAAAAAATGTTCAGAAAAGACAGAAAGCTAGGGAAACCAATGTTAAAAGGATGGAAAATGGAGAAATGTGTCAAAGAATCAGGGTGGGGAGAGAAATTCAGCATTAAAATCAGTGCCCTCAGGCATCCAGGACATGTAGTGAATCAATGCAGTGAATGGTTCTAGTTATGAACAATACTTGGAGAAACTGAGGAAATCATTGCTCGGATCCTCCTCTGTATTCTGGGGTTCTGATGAGGAACCCAGTACAGAAGGACTGCAGCAAACAATCAAAATGAGTAAATGGGCCATGTCCCAGAAAGACCAAGCCAGACACTCCCAAGGAAACAGCAGCACCCCTAGTGGCCCAGGACAGAAGCAAGGATGGCAATGGCAATGATGTAAGGATTGCCATTTAGTCATTCTTGCAGCTTTAGTTTTCCTGTTTCTCCACTAGACTGGAAACTCCAGGGGGAGCATTTTCTTGTTCAGGGCCCATTTCTCCAGCACCCAGCCCAGCCAGCACCTGGCACAGAGGAAGTGCTTAATAAAAACTTGCTGATGGGAACGAATGACAGATGGGCACTAGTGGAACCCGGAACCACCAGGGATGGTTGGTAGTGCTCAGCTGAGGGACTCCAAAACCTGTTTCATGAAGTCAAGATTGAGGCCTGATGTAAAAGCCAGTCAGACTCCCCCTGAGCTGATGAGCCCCAGAAAGGCCACGACCTCATTCCAGCCACCACTGCATTCAGAAGCCTAGTCATGACATGGAAGCGGGAGACATCCGAGCGTATCTGCCGACCTGCAGGCGGGCGAGCATCTCTGCATTCTGAGGAGACACCCAGGGAGAGGGGACATATTACTGTAAGTGTCCACCTCGTGCTCAAATGGAGCAGGCGGAGAGTGACCCACCGGCAGAGCATCCTGAGTGTGTGGTTCTAAGGGGGAAGAGGAATTTCCAGCCTTCTTGGCCTTGCCATGGTACCCAAATATTAAGTTTCAGGCACCAGAGAAAGTATGATTTGGGAGCGAGTTAAGGTGCTTCCCCCGCAATGCCCACATCGCCCCTTCAGCTCGATGGCCACCTCAGGAAAACTGAGGAACCTGTGGGTTGGGGAGAAGGGAACGATATCAGGAAAGTTGAGGTGCCCACACAGGGACTCTGTGTGAGGGAGCATCTGGGCCCCTGTCAGGGGCAGGAAATACAGGTAGGGGCTGGGGAAGGGTGAAGTTTGCAGAGGTCAAGTTCAGTGACTTCAATACTGACGTGGCAGTGAGAGGGAATGTCCTGGCCGAGTGTTGAGGATGGACACCCTCTGGATGCTGCCAGTTGCTCCTCACCCAGGGAAAGAGACTTGGAGCCAGAGGAAGGGAAAGGACTCCTGGACAGACAGGCTCACAGAAAAGCCTGTCTTTACCAATTCCCATGTCCAGCAGGGCCACTAGCACAGACAGAGCCCAGCAAGAGAGTCAGCAACACCCTCCTCCCTGTTTTGCAGATTTGAAACCCCAGGCCCTGAGAGATGCGCTCACCTGCTCAAGGTCACCTGGGTAACTCAAGTCCCTGGTTCCTAGTCTTGCTCTTCAGCCTCCTGTTGTCCCTGAGGGTGAGATGTTGTGTGCTCACCCTCACTCAACTGTTCCCTCCATCTGTCTCCCAGGAAGGTGCTTTCAGATTGTCCCCTTTGTGCCTGGCTCGGGAACTCCGGGCTTGGGAACTGAGCATGTGGCTGCTCCCCACACGCTTTCATCAACCAAGCAGGAAGAACCTGCAGGAAAGCACAGCTCCCGGAAGCCACCAGGACCTGGTCAGGACACCCATTGTCTCCAGGCACCAGCATGGACCTGAGTCTTGATTACTGGGTCAGGAAAGGCAGCCTGGGGTTCCATGACCAGGGGTGCTCCTACACATGGGAGCTTGGAGCAGAGGTAGAAGAGAGTGCCCATGGTCCAGAACCCTCCAGGCAGGAGAGGGGTCTTTCTGTGCCTCTAAGGGCAGACTCTCCTCCAGGGATGGCAGTTGATGATAAAACACAGCAGTGGTACCCCAGGAGGACAGTACCCCCGGCCAGGCAGAGCCACAGGCCACAACCTGGTCTCCTCTATCTTCATCCCACACTCATTTGACCAGAGTGATAGGTTCATTCAGGTTCATTCCAGCATCATTTACCCTTTCTGGGGCCATGATGGTGTGTGTCCCATCTCTTTAGGGCTGTGTCCACTCACCTTTAATTTCCCACAGTAGCTGCTCTATAAGCGCGAGATAGGTATTTGTAAGAAAGTATTTGTACAAAGCTTTCTTTAGTTGATGGAGAGAAAGGGATAATAGCAATGGCTGTTATTTCTTGAGTTCTTTCTGTGGGCGCCGTGAGAAGCCCCTATGCTTGTTTACTCCATCCCTAACACAACATGCTGCTGTGGGCATTGCCTCCGTCCACACGCTGGAGGCACACAGATCCAAGAGCCCACATTCATGGCCATCTGAGCAGCACCACTTCCCCATCACAAAAGAATGGATTCCCAGGGCTCTGACTTCTCCAAGAAGTGGGCGTGCTATGAGTGTCTATAAAAGAATAATTTCATAAATAATGCAGATGTCAACACAAAAACAAACATCAAATGAAGAAAGAAGGTAAATATGACACACGTGAGCAGATATAGCCCCCATCATGTGGCATGTGTTGTGCAGGGGATTAAAACATAGACAAGTATATACATCCCACATAAGTCTATGATCTTGAATTTGAGAAATTGAGAATTAATTTCTTCTATGAAAAAATTCAAGGCTTTTCTATGCCTCTGGGAATGCTTGGAAATGCTGATATTCAACTTGCCTCTGCTAATCTTGCCAATGCTACTTAAACTTCTATTGTCTATACATCATGGCATCAAGGGCTTGGTGAGAGGCCACAGGTCTACCAGGTCATCAGTGCCATCTCCACTTGCCTCTGGGCTCATCAGCCCTGTGTGTAGAACCAAGGCTCACACACGCATGGCAGACAAGCAAGACCTGCTCCCTCAGGGTTAGAGGTCACCCTGGTCCTCTGTGTGTAAGTGCACAATACAGCCTGTACATTGCAGAGGGTCCAAACTCTTCCCAAATTTACATATTTTCTTTCACTAAATATTTTCCCCCTAAGTATAGGGGTTCAGAAATGGCTTGTTGCCCCTTAGACATTATTCCCCCAAACTTAAATGATCCTTTTTAAGAAATAGTGAGTGAAAGAATGAGGACTAACAATCTGTAAAAGAAAATCCAGTTAGAAAGGGGGGAGAAAAGCAATTATTTTGCAGTTCCCAAGGTGAGCCTTGGCAGGACAGAGCTCCGACATCCTCTGCCAACTAGTGGGGCCACGGGTGGATTTGACTTTGGCTGCCCAGTCCTTCTGAAGCAGCCACTCCTATGTCTTCAGAACTTAGCATCCCCTCTCCTCACAATCTCGGAACACTAACATTAAGAGTTTTCACAAACATCAAGCACATATTACTAAGTAAACTCTTCATAGGTTCATTTTGCTGACAGGAGCCAAGTTTCCTGTCTTGAGACCAAGAGGGAGGGAGAAACTTGAGTCACTGCGCCATCGTGTGGCATAAAGAAGAATTGCATGCTTTGCACAGGACCCAAAGCCAGGCTCTGGAACAATGAGCTCTCAAAGCCACATACAATTTTTAAATCCATAATAAGATGAGCACCTCCTAAAAGGCTCCACGGTAGCAATTAATTGGACTGGAAATTTCCTGCTTTCATACAATAGTATGTAAGTGTTCGTGTTTAAAGGAACTGATTCATCTATTTCTGGGTGCTTTTGTTCTACAAAATGTGGTTAGAATCCACCCCCAGGTTTGTCTAATTACTCTCGTCAAGGAAGGACACCCTCATTCCAACTGGGAAACAAACATAGTTTCCACTTTATGAAGAGTATTTGGAAGGAATGTTACAATCTCCTGATAACATACCTGTGCATTTGAAGGTCAAGGACTCCAGTTTTTTCTAAAGTCAAATTCAAATTCCCACTGATGCAAAGACCTGAAGAAAATGTCAGCAATCCCTACTGAATCACATGGTATGAATTCAAGTTCCAATTTCAGCACTTTCTTGCTGAGCCTTATTGTTTTCATTTGTGAAGCGGGAGGGATGTGCATCATAATTTCCCACTGTGCCCTGGGCCTAGGGGAGTTTCAAATGACCTCACTTGTGCAGAAGTACGTCTTAAGGCTTTTGAAATTGCGGTGGGAATATAGTCCCTGGTTATTCTTAGCAAATGTTTCAAAGTATCAAAAGTAATTCATACAGGGCAGGTTGCTTAAAATTAGAAGGAAACAGAATGGGGCCTAGGAAATAGGATGGGGCAGGCTCAGGTTAAGGGGACTAGATACATCACAGCCTCCTGCTGGGCTTGGGGGTTACAGAGCACGGGGGAGGGGGAAACAGCAGCGCCAGACCCAGTGACCTGATGTTAAAATTCTTAGATCCGTGCTCTCCCTACCCATACAATGCCTGTGCAGAGTGACTCAGGGGCAGGAAGACCTGGGTCTCTGTGACAGCTTCTCCTTTATCAGGGAGACTAAATTATGGATTTTTCTGAAGTTCTGGTTTCCAATGCTCCAGGCTGTTGCTCCCATGAGGACACATGTCTTGGCAAGGTTTGACATCTAGGGTTCAGGAAATATCCCCAGAGCCCCGGATCCATCATAACCCATCCCTGCAGCACCCTTTTGAAAGAAGAGACACTGAGGATAGAAAATGAAAAATCCTCATCAGGGTTTTAAAGTCTGGTCCTGTAACGCGGGGGTCTCACGGTCTCCACCCTCTCCAAAGAGTCACTTCTGGAGGGATCCCTGAAACCGAGGCTGGACCCTATCCCCCTGGGTCTGTGATTGGCAGGACCTGTCTGCTAGGCCCCAACTCCAGAGCGCAAAGGGCAGAATCTGAGGAGATGCCTCCATGGAGCACGAGCACAGCTGGTGGTCGCGCGCCCTCTAGTGGAAGACAAGAAAAAGACAACCTGGTGAGAGGCAAAATGAAATGCGGCCAGGCAAGCCAAGTGGGTTTTGCAGCTGGTTTTTCTTTCCTCCGCTGCAGGACTGCCAGCATACATCTGCTTCCACGTTGACTGGGGGGCGGGATTCGGTGCCTCCGACGATCCAGTCCAGGGAATGACCTTCAATTCATAACAAATCACAGGAACCTTGGAAATTTTTCTAACAGCAGCTCTCTCCACCTCCAAGAAAAACAATGAAGTTTGGTTTGGGGGAAGCCTTACTCCCTTGATGCGTTTCACACATGGTTCTCTGGGTTCAGGGAACTTCCAAGTCTGGGCATCCAATCCAGGCAGAGCCCTTTCAAAAAGGAGGTCTGAAAACCAAGACAAGTAGTGGCTGTTCTTTTTAAAGAGCCTCACTTCGTTGGCAGGGCATGTGGTCTTTTTATTAGTCCCTTTAAAATATAAAATCCATTCTGCAGTGCCCACCCATTCATATAAACTAGATTCCTCAGAGGCTTCCAGCAGATGCACACAATCCTATTTTGTGGTTATGTCCAAGAGGTGGGCCTACACTTTCATGTAAACTAAAAGATGCAACCAAGATGGAATTATTTATGCACTATATAAGGGTGATTTTTAGTTGTTTGTGATATATGCTTTGTAATTAATTTTTCTGTGTTTTAGAACTGATACAATCTACAAATATAATAAGGGTATGTGAATGTGGGCATTTAAAAGGAAGGTTGAGTCAAACATTATAAAACCAAAGAGCATTAGCTTCAAGGTATTAGCTAACTTTTATTTGGTTCCTCTGAGCATTAAGCATCACACTTTACACACATAATTCCATTTAATTCTCCTAACACTTCCATGAAGTAGGTGTTATTGTTAAGGAAACTAAACAGTTGCAAAATGACTGGGCAGGGATTCATACCAACCAGTCTGGTTGAAGAGTCTATGGTCTCTCCACCTTGCTTTATTGCCTCCTATTGAAGTGTTAAAAGTACTGGCAACAATAACCCACTCTGAAGTACCCTATACTTGAGAGTACGAGTAGAATTGGGAAAAAAGTATATGACAAATAGAATTTCAAATAAACAAGGTCAAATTAAAGTAAATGCTTAAAAGGAAAAGAATGTATATAAACATTCCCCCAAAGGTTTTCATACAAAGATGCTTCTAATCCAAATTACATGAATATATTTGGAAACTTGAAGACCAAAATAAACTTGTACATAAAACAGTGGTAAGGAATCCCAGAAAGACACAAAATATAAATTTACCAAAAGCACAGCTTTTGAATAACAGATTTGAAAACACAAATAGACACTCTCTGCAAAAAGACTGACTTTTCTTTGGTAAGATTTTAGTACTTAAAAAAACCTTCAAATGATTAATTAATCTTACACTTTACCTTTCCAAAATTAAATGCCTCTAGTTTCAGGGCATGGGTTCTGGGTCTGGAAAGAATTTAGTTAGCATTTATAAACTGTCAATGTAAATATCTTTTCAAGAAACCCATATGATTATTTTCATTCAAGAAGCCAATTCAGCATTTATAAAAGGTAACTAAATCCATCAGCATGCCTGTCCATTTTTCTTTTTGCATTAATAAGATTGTGCTTCATAATTTAACTCTGAAGTACACAAATCAAGTGTGTTTAGATTAATAAAAATTGTGCATATATTAATATGATATATATATATAT
>NW_026000229.1:19060778-19071432 GCF_001458135.2 Marmota marmota marmota | reverse complement strand
TATATATATATATATGTTAGATTGTAAATTTACTCTATTACAAGAGAATTGAGGGACATAAACTTTATTCTCCAGATTTCAAGAACAATCAAAATTACAAAGTTCAGTTAGATGTGACTGATTGTTTCTTCCTTACCTTGGTGCTCCATGGAACAAAAGGCCTGGATAAGCAAAAACAATTACTTCTGTGTTCCCAGTCTAGCATGGTGTTGAGCAAATGGTCAGGACTCACTAAATGTTTCTTTAATTGACCTGTGCTAGCAACTGCTAGATTGCAGGTTTGATCACTGGAGAGATGAGATCTAAATTTCACCAGGACAAACAAACATACCTGCATACCTGTCAGTCTTAAAAAAAAGAAAAATACCTCTAAGCTCACTGCAACTTGTGTTGTTTAATGTGTGGAAGTAGGGCTTCCATTGGAACCAACCTACTCCATTCTCATCAAGGACACAAAGAGAGGTGAGGGTAGTTCTAAGAGCCCTGCCCAGGCCTGGTGCTCCTCTCTTCTGCCAGCATAGCTAGGGTCTCTCAGGGTGCCAACAGCACAGGATAACCATATCTCTTCTCTGCCTCCGGTCATTAGCCAACTGTCACATCCTCAGAGTGGCGTGTTCCAGGCAAACACAGTAAGCAGCCCACTGGCCATACTGGATGCCAACTTAAATGACTTAGTCTTTCCTCCTGAGCAACTGAGAATGAGGGAAGGGGTAGATACAAAAATGGAGTTTGGGGAATGTCTTAATTTAGGATATTTATGATGGAGAACACCCCTTCAAGAATTAGGAGACAGAAGATAAAAATAAAGACTTTATTGCATACATGTCCTGTGGTTGGGGTGGGGGTACATGGCATACCCGGAGGACACATGGAGGTCAGAGAACATGTGGAAAGAGAGAGACACCTGTAGTCCTGTGCCTTTATTGGGCCCAAACAAATGTCTCTTGGGGACTTCTAATTGGTGGGCAAGTGGGTATGAGTTCCAGGAAGTCACACTGTGACTAACAGCTTTCTGTGTCATATCTGCTCAGCCCATGGGGAGTTCTAGGGTGAGCAGGAGCAGCCAAGTAGCCTGTGCATAGCTGGCCCATAAGAACACTGTCACCAGAAGGAAATTGTATAAGGCAGATTTCTTCATGGACCACTCAGAGGAACTGGGTGGGAGATGGAGGGTTGAACTAGAAACCGTGTCAAGGGTGACCAAGCCCTGCTTCTGGTATGGGAAAGTTAAACTTGTGTTGGCAACACACACCAAGACAATATAAAATTTTAAAAATTAGCTATAGGGGGATGGGAGGGAAAATCTAAAGGTGGGATTAAACGGAGAAAATAGGCACTCTGTCGAAGCCACTCCTTAGTCTAGCACTCCAGTGTGGCATTGTGTGTCCTGTTGGGTTTCTCACTCCGATAATTAGCTCTGTGAAGACCAGAGCCCCTCTGAAGGACATCACAGAGTATCTCTGCAGAGCAACTCCCTGTGTCTCTCAGAAGGATAAAGCCATGGCAGAGTCCCCAGAGCAAATGCGTGGAGGCTTATCTTTCTCTAGGCGGCCACATCATCCCTGCTTATCTTTGTTTTGACAAAGATGTAGAATCAAAAGAAAATGTTACCAGAAGCAACAAGAGAACTGCCCAGAGCTCTGCTTTGTTCTTCTTAATTAATTAATCGGATCAGCCCTCAGTCATGCTGGCTATGGATATCTGGTCCTGCCTTAAAAGGGGGATTTCCAATCAAAATGCTTCATTAGTGGTTAAATGTTATCCGTCCAGGCCTGGCTGCCATAGGTAAATGCTAAATGAGTGTCCACAGAGGGTCAAAAGCGTTCAGAGTCTGAACCACATTCCTGTCAGGTGTGCTCAGGCCAGAAACATTTTTTTTTTTTTTACCTAGGAAACCTCATTAGTGTGAATTGCCGAAGTCATTCAAGCTAGGCCTCTGCTCTATCAATGAAATATAGAAGTTAGGTAGAGCTAATTAATAGTATAAAGTACCACTTAAATTACCTTTCAAGCATTCTCAATTACCTTAGAAGGAGCAATTGACAATCATTTGGTATATGAGATATGAATCAACTTTGTCTAATTCATTAAGGCGGGTCCCCCAGAGCCCTGAGCAGACCACACTTTGACAGCCTAGTTTAAGTGACTGAAACTATTTGTACCTGAAAATAATAGAAGTCGATTGCTTTAGAAATTCCATTCTGCACAGTCTGATTTTGTGTATTCTGCTATACCCTATAGCATTTCTATCTTAAAGGGGGAAAATACCTGCATTAATGTGCAGCTGAATCTCAAGTCTGACTTCCTTTCATTCCTCTCCCAGGTAGGCTCCTTGCTTGCCTGGGACTCAGCTCACCCCTCTGTCAAATGAGGGGCCTCTTCTTTGAAGTTCATTAGCACTCTGAGTCCTTGGTTCCCCTCATTGCAGCGGCCCTCAGATGTCAGAATCAAACCAAGCCATCTTGTTGGGAGACTCTCAAACGTCAAAAATCTCTAATGTCAAAAATCTCAAAAATGTCAAAAATCTCTTGGGCAAATCAGTTTCTCCAGAGGAAAAAATACCCATGTACCTGTCTTAGATTCTGTGCCTGACTTTCCAAGCTCAGAGCAGAGAGTGTGAGGAAGAAAGGGAGACTAAGGGTCTCCTTAATCACAATCTTAATTTTTCTTAAAACCTTCCCACTTCCCAGGTGGCTCCTCAAACTGCCCACCCTGGGCCTGTATCCCAGAGCACAGAAACCCAGGGCCGATTCCTCCAGGGTGACTGCCACCCCATTGCCCCACACGCTGCTACGTTACCTCCTTTCCCCCACCTGCCCTCGCCAAGCAGGAGGAGCACTATTAACTGTGGGATGCTAGGGTGTCTTAAAATTGCACATTAAAAACTTTTAATCATATAGGTGACTGTATGACCAATGTGATTCTGCAACCTGTACAACCAGAAAATAGAGAAATTATACCCCATTTGATTCAAATGTATGAATTGTCAAGATCATTGTACTGTCATGTGTAACTAATAAAAAATTAATTAATTAATTTTAAAAAACTTTTAATCAATCCTCTTATTTTCCCTTCCACTCAAACTTGGCCTTCTCTTTACTTCATAATTAGCTTGTCACTTGCTCACACTAACCCCTCCAAAGCCTTTGTTTCCCCATCTGCTTTGCTGGCTTCTCTACCTGCTCTTGCACCCTAGAGGGCATCCTGCTGTCAGTCTTTTCCTGGCTTTTGGGTGGGATGTGGGAAGAGCACAGGTAGAATAGGATGGCTTTTGCTTTTTGTAGTCTCAGGCTTCCAGGGTCCTTCCCCCTCCCATCTCTCCCTGCTTACATTTGCCAGCACACAGAGTGACTTCAATACCTGCTGTCTGCTCTAATAGCCCCACCCTCATCAGGAGCCCTGGCTTACAAATGGATGCTTCCTCAGACGCAAGGCCTGACTGCCCTCTGGGTTCTGTGCATCTATGAAGAGGAGAAGGAGGCTCAATTCCTGCATTCAAGTACTTCCCTGACAGTGAGGCCATACATTTCTTGTCCATCTCTACCTCTACCTCCATCCTTTAAAAAAAGAAAGAAGAGTACAAGATGAACTGGTCATGGTGGAGCATTCCCGTAGTCCCAGCAACTTGGGAGGCTGAGGCAGGAGGATCACATCTTCGAGGTCAGCCTCAGCAACTTAGTAAGACAAGACCATCAGCAACTTAGTGAGACCTTGCATTAAAATAAAAAATAAAAATCACTGGGGATTTAACACAGAAGTAAAGGACCCCTGGGTTTAATCCCAATACTAAAAATAAAATAAGAGATGTTTCATGTACAGAACATATAAAAAGTAATCTTATAAGCATCTGTGTACTTACCACCTAGATTTAACAGCTGTCGACATTTTGACATTTTGGCTGGCAATTTCATTCTTTTATTTGATGAACAAACCATTGCCAATAAAACTAAAACCCACCCTTCTCTGACCCCATTTCTTCTCTCATCTTCCCTTCTCAGCAATAATCACTTTCCTCAAGTTGGCATATGTAATTTTCATGTATGCCTCATGTATTACGTGCCTTAAATTTGCATGAACTATATCTGAACATGAACTATATTGGCAACTGGTACTTTACACTTGCACTTTTTTTAAGATATTATCTTTCTCTCTCTCTACACATTCTCTTCTATTCTTTAAATCCCCTCAAAGCTTATTTGTAATACTTAATACAATGTAAATGCTATGTAAATAGATGTGCTATATTGTTTAGGAAATAATGACAAGAAAAAAAATCTGTACATGTTCAGTCAATGCAAATGCACGTTTTCCCCCAAATATTTTCGATGTGCAGTTGGTTGAATTAAGAGTTGTGTCAGTCAGCTTTTCATCACTGTGACCAAAATATTTGACAAGATAAACTTAAAGCAAAGAAAGGTACATTTTGGGGCTCATGGGTTCAGAAGTTCGGTCAATAATTGGCAGGCTCCATCACTGAGCCTGAGGTGAACCAGAACATCAAGGTGGAAGGGCATGGGTAAGGAGAGCCACTTAGTTCATGACAGTAGTGAAGCAGAGAGAGCATGAGGAGCCAGGAACACGCCCCCAGTGACGACTTCCTCCAGCCACACCCCACCTGCCCACAGTTACCACTCAGCAAAAGAGTCCTTCCAAATTATTATCCCATCAAATGGATTAATACACTGATTTGATTATAATCTCTCATAATCTATCATTTCTCATAATCTATCATACATACTCCTATATTGGCTACCAGGAACTTTTAGGAGATATTTCATATCCAAACTATAACAGATTTGTACCCCTCAGATATGAAGAGCTCATATATGGGATGGTCTCATATTCTCTCTCTCTCTCTCTCTCTCTCAACATATTTTATTGCTTATGATGAATCTCCCTATTTTATTATTCTTTTGCATATATTTAGTCCATTACCTATAGACAGCTGTTTGCACATTTTTGGTTTTATCTAAAGTGTTGCAGAGGAACTCAGGTGCTTAATTATTTTTGCTTGTATGAGAACCTCCCTCAGTTGGACATCTAGAGGGCACTGATGTGTTTACCTGCATGTGTTGAGCAGTATGTAGACACACTGGAAACCACCCTCAGAAAGTAATTTACCTCCCAGCAGCAGTGTTTCCTTGAGCATGTGTCACTGCATCCTGTGAAACACCAGCTGTTCTCAAACCTGACAGATGTAAAATTACAAGACATCTCATTGTTTCAATTTGCATGTTGCTGTGACCTGCGCAGCTGAACCTGAGAAACCAGCAAGGTGGTGTTGGGGATTAAGAAAAACACACACACAGATATTGAGATAAAGCTGGGATCAGGTGGAACACTGCACTCTGATGGAGAAACAGTGACTGAAAGCTGGTCCAGCCAGTTTATTTATATAGGTTCTCATAATCAAGAATTTAAGGACTGCAGAGGCATTGTTCTTGGGGCATTAGAAAGTTAGAGGGCTAGAAACAGTCTTGTAGCTATTTCACTGTTGCAATGCTTGGGGCTTCCTATGGTACCTAGGAAGCCCCTTGTTCAAAATCTCTAACATTGTAGTTATCTTGCTGTGCTCAGAATCCTCTATCCTTGGGAGCTGATGTATGAAATCTAGATCAAGAGCTGAATGGCTCTGTGGCTAGCACAGAACCTCCTTTACAACAGGGCATCACCATGCAACTTGATAGGTGCCACTGCACAGAGAATATTCCCAGAGGGGCATAGCCTCTGTCACAGGACGGTTACAAAACCCATCATTCAGTCACTGCTCCCAACAGCATGTCCTTGAATAACTTTCAGGTTTCCTTTTCTGTGCATTTACCCATTTTCCTATTGAGTTGTTGTCATTTTCACATTGAGTTAAATGAGTTGTCTTAATTTGGATCCGTAATGTCCCCCAAAGTTTCATGTGTTGAAATACCATGCAGCGATGTTCAGAGTGGCTTTTTGAGAAGTGACTGAACCACTGGGGCTCTGATTTCATGAACAGATTACTTCATTGATGGGTTCATAATTGAATGGACTTTTGGGGAGTGGTGGAAACTGTAGGAGGTGGGGTCTTGTTGGAGGAGGTAGGTCACTGGGATGTGCGCTGGCAAGGAATATACCCTCTCCTCCTGCACTCTCCGCTTCCTGGCTGTTAGGCAGTTTTCCTCCGTCATAGACTCCTGCCACCATGAGATTCTGCCTTGTCTCAGGCCCAAAGCAATGAAGCCAGCGACCTTGGACTGAAACATCTGAAACCACGAGCCAACAGAAATCTTTCCTGTAAGTTGATTTTCTAAGTAATTTTGTCACAGTGTTGAAAAGCTGACTAACAGGAATTCTTCATATATTCCAGACAACATCTCTTTGGCAGTTGTACTGGTTGCAAACAGTCCCTTCTGATTCGTGGCTTATATTTAACTTTTAATGTTCTCTTTTCTCCCAGAAACTTCTAGCTTCTCAAGACCAAAGAGGTATTCTCTTACATTTTGTCCTACAAATTGTAAAGCACTGTTTTGTATTTAGGATTTTAATAAACCTGATGTTTATTATAATATGTAGTATTAGGGGGAAATATTAATTTTACTTTGGTCATATGAATAAAGCACTATTTGATGAATGCTTGCTGATTCAAAAGTTTTTTCTTGAGGCAAAAATTCACATTAACAATTAAGCCAAAGCATACAGTTCAATTCAAAAATTACAGTCACAGTGTTGTGCAGCCACAACATCTCTCTAGTTTCACAAGTTTACCACCCCAAAGAACACTTTGTACCTGTTAAGTAATCACTTTCTGTTTCCCTTTCTCAGAGCCCCTGTCAACCACTGATCTGGTCTCTGTATTATAGATTTGCCTAGTCTGGATATTTCATATAAAAGGAATCACATAAGATACAGTTACCTTTCAGGTCTGCCTTCTTTAATTTAGCACATGGCTGAATAATATTCTATTGCATGCGGTTGCTACAATTTGTTTATGCCTTCATCTCTTCGTAGAGATTTGGGTTATTTCCTCCTTTTGCCTATTATGAATAATGCTGATAAGACTGAGTAAAATGTAATGCCACCTCTGAGGATAAATGAATTAGAATGTGTAAAACACTTTCAGAGTACTTTTAGAATAGTGTCTAAAACTTATCTAGCAGGAGCCATGTAAGTTTTAGTTACTATTCTTATTATACTTCATATATATTGATATTACTCATGTAATAAATATATTTTATATATATAGTATAAATATAGATTATAAACTACTATATGACTTTTATTAGTCTCTATTTTGTTCCATTTATCTGCTTATCTATTTCTCTGAAAAAAGCACATTGTTTAATTACTTCAGTTTTATAGTAAATTTTAAAATCAAAGAATCAGAATACACACTCCATTTTATCTGACTCCCAAAATTGATTTGATTATTCTAGGTATTTCACTTGTACTTGTGAATTTTTAGAATCACTTCTCAACTTCCATAAATTCATGGGATGGTGATTGAAACTGCAAT
Organism: Marmota marmota marmota; assembly: GCF_001458135.2. Classification (NCBI taxonomy): domain Eukaryota; kingdom Metazoa; phylum Chordata; class Mammalia; order Rodentia; family Sciuridae; genus Marmota; species Marmota marmota. The sequence goes on along the minus strand of NW_026000229.1, from coordinate 19,063,946 downwards.
TTATTGATGATTTTTCAGCATTATAACTTTTTAATTACCATCCCTGAACATTGTATAACTTATCATTTAGGAAATTTAAACTTTGTTTCAATAGTTTTATAATTTTATTCAAAATCTTATAAAATTTCAATAAACTTCTTATGCACCTTTGTTACTATTCTAAATGGTATTTTAACTCTATCATTTCCCAATGTTTTGTTCCCATTGCTTTTTATGTTTTATTCCCTCTTTATTGGTTCTATTTATGTTTTCCTGAAGAACATCCTTTAGTAGTTTTTGAAGAAATTATCTGCAACTAGAAAACTTTGTCTTTTTAATTCTGAAAATGAGATTAATTAGTCCTCATATTTGAGTGGTAAATAAGCTGATTAAAAACAGCTAAATAATTAGGTTTTCTTTCAATAGTTTGAAGATATCCCATTTTCTCCTGAATGCTATTTTTTTTTTCTTAAGAATTCTTCTGTCAGTCTTAATTGTTGATCCTTTGTCAGTAATCTTTGTGTTTTTCTAATTAGTTTTTCTCTTTGAATTTTCTATGTTACAGTTTCAATCCAAGGCCTCTTAGGTTTGGATTTACAGTACAGGGTTGGTTCACTTTTTTCCCTGCATATATCAAATCGTATCTGTCATAAATTCTGGAACTTATCAGTCATGTCCTAGGATGTGGATTAGAGTATGCTAGATATTATCATGTATCTTTTACATTGCTTAACTTTTCTATCATATCTTCCATCTCTATGCTGAATTTCAGTAAATGTATTAAATCTGTCATATTTTCCAGCTTACAAATTCTCACTTCAACTACATAAAATCTAATTTATGGCTGTCCATGGACTTTTTATTTCAATAATATTTTGATTTATAGAAGATATTGTGTATCTTATTTAAATATGCCTCTTTTTAAAGAAATAATCTTATTTTAATCCATCTAAGTGTATCTATTAAATATTTTGAGTAGTTCTTATTTGAATTTCTTGGCAATCTAACAGCATTGAATCTGATGTCTTCTGCTCAAGAGAGCTGCATTTTCATCTTCAATGTGAGCAAAGTGTGGAAGATGTGTATAACCTGGGTTGAGGGTTTATCTCCAGTGAGTAGTTTTGATTTTGCCTTTGTCATTTATTCCAGGTATACTACTGTACCCACATGTTTTATTTTTATTGGTGCTTTAAGATTATTCATACTATTGGAATTCATTGTGATATATTTGGGCATGCATGTAATATAATTTGTCAATTTAATTCCTCATTATCTCCCCTTTCCTTTCTTTCCTCCTTCTCCCTAGTCTTCATCCTCTCCTCTACTGGTTTCCCTTCTATTTTCATGAGATCTCCCATTTCTCTCCCGTTTTTGTTCTCAAGCTTCCACGTATGAGAGAAACATATCACCTTTGACTTTCTGAATCTGCCTTATATCTCTTAACATGGTGTTCTACAGTTCTATCCATTCTCCTGCAAATAACATAGCTTTGTTTTTCCTTATGTCTTAGTAAAACTTCAGGTGTGTGTGTGTGTGTGTGTGTTTCTTTATTTTCCTCTGTTCACACCTAGGCTGGTTCCATAACTTGGCTATTGGGAATTGTGCTGCTATAAACATGGTTGTGCGTGTATTTTATAGCACTGTAATATGCTGACTTCAGTTCTTTGGAATAGATAATAAGGAATGGTAAAATTGGGTCAAATGGTGGTTCCATTTGCAGTCTTTTGAGAAATACCATTACCAATTTTCATAGCAGTGGTATGGATTTACAATGCCATCAACAATGTATAAGTGTTCCTTTCCTACCCATCTTCTTCAGAATTTATTATTATTTGTATTCTTGATGATTGCATTATAAATGGAGTGAGATAAAATCAGTGTATTTTTGTTGTTGTTTTGTTTGGACTGGGAATTGAACCCAGCGGCACTTAACCACTGAGCCACATCCCCAGTCCATTTTACTTTTTATTTTGAAACAGGGTCTCACCAAGTTGCTTAGGGCCTCACTAAATTGCTGAGGCTAGTTTTGAATTTGCAATCCTCCTCCTCCTCAGCCTTCCAAGCTGGCTGGATTACAGGCATGTGTGAAATATCAGTGTAGTTCTAAATTGCATTTCCCTGATTGCTGAAAGTGTTGAGCATTGTTTTCCATGCATTTATTAGCCATTTTTGTCTTTTGAGAAATATCTGTTTAGTTCAACCCCCCATTTATTCATTGGCTTATTAGCTTTTTGGGTAGTGAGTTTTGGGGGTTCTTTATATATTTTGGATAATAAGCTTATGTCAAAAGAGTAGCTGAAAAGTATTTTCACCCATTTTGTAGGCTCTCTTTTTTCTCTAACTTATGTTTTTGGTATTTTCGTCAAGGACTAGATGATTAAAACTGTGTGGGTTTTTTCCTTTGTGTCTTCTATTCTTACTGTCTGTTTATCTGTTCTTATGCTAATATCATGAATATTTGTTATTAAAGTTCTGTAGTATGATTTGAAATTGGTGTTGTGATACCTCTAGCATTGCTCCTTTTGGTCTTTTATTCTTCTGTATGAATTTTAGGGCCATTTTTCCTAATTCTGTGATGAATGTCATTGGTATTTTGAAAGGAATTGGATTAAATTTTTAGATTGCTTTTGGTAATATGTCTATTGTATTAATTCTGCCTATCCAAGAACATGGGGGTCTTTCCATCTTCTAATGTCTTCTTCAATTTTTCTTCAGTGTTCTATAATTTTCATTGTAGAGGTTTTTCATCTTGGTTAGACTTGTTGCTAGGGTTTTTTTTTTTTTTTTTTTTTTGAGGCTATTGTGAATGAAATTGTTTTCCTTATTTTTTTTCAGCATTCTTATTATTGGTTTAAAGAAAAGCTATTGGTTTTTGTATGTTGATCTTGTATCCTGATACTTGCTGAGTATATATATTCTTGCATCATTCATATATATATATATATATATATTTGGGGGGGTACCAGGAATTGAATTCAGGGGTACTCAACCACTGAGCCACATCCCCCAGACCTATTTTGTATTTTATTTAGAGACAGGGTCTCACTGAGTTGCTCAGTGCCTTGCTTTGGCTGAGGCTGGCTTTGAACTCACAACCCTCCTACCTCAGCCTACCAAGTTGCTGGTGCCTCTGTGCCTGGAAAGTTTTTTTTCTTTCTTTCTTTTTTTTTTTTTTTTTTTTTTTTTTTT
>NW_026000229.1:19046524-19060200 GCF_001458135.2 Marmota marmota marmota | reverse complement strand
TTTTTTTTTTTTTTTTTTTTTTTTTTTTTTTTTTTTTTTTTTTTGTGTGTGTGTGTGTGAGAGAGAGAGAGAGAGAGAAATTGCTTTGTGACCTAAAATATAGTCTATTTTTGTGTAGACATATCCATGAGCAGCTGAAAAGAAAGTGAATTCAGCTGGTTTTGAATAAAATATTATATAGATGTGTATTAGGTCCATTTGATTTATAATACTTTTTAGTCTAAAGAGTCTTTACAGAGCTTATATCTGGGTGATTTATCTATTGATAACAAAGTTGTGTTGAAATCACCCAGTATCATTGTATTGGTGTCTATCTGATCTTTCATATTGAGTGGTATTAGTTTTATGTAATTAGGTGCCTGGAAAATGGGACATGAATATTTACTAGTATGATATCTTCTTATTGAATTGTTCCCTTTACCAGTACAAAATGATCTTTTGTCTCTTCTGTTAATGTTGGCTTAAAGTCTTCTTTTTCAGATATGAGTCTTCACTTCTTGCTTTTGGCTCCATTTTCAATGAATACCATTTTCCATCCTTTTGTTTTCATTCCATGAATGTCATTGCCTGTGAAATGAGTCTCTTGAAGACAAGATGTTGTTATTGTTGAGTCTTGTTTGTTAATCCACTCTGCCAGTTTATGTCTTTTAATTGGAGAAATTAGCCCATTTATACTGTTTATTATGATTTGCTTATTGTTTCCTAATATTTATTTATAATGTTTAATTTGGTCCTAAATCTCATTGTTTAACTACTCTTCTATGAGATTCATCCTTATGTGAGCTCTGAAATTTGTTTTTAATTTTTTTCTGTGTGTAGCATTTCTTTAAGTATTTTCTTCAGTTCTGGCTTAGTAGTCATGAATTATTTTTGTTTATGACCATCTTGAAAGATTTTTTTGTTTCTTCTTTGATTCTGAAGGATAGTTTTGCTGGATATAGCAATGGTTAACAGTTGCTTTCTTTTGGGTCTTGAAACACATACAAATCCTCCTTTATTTTAGAGTTTCTGTTGAGAAATAAGATTTTATCTAATTGGTTTACCTATAAATGTGACCTGACATTTTTCTCTTCAGGCTTTTAAAATTCCATCCTTATTCTGTACACTTGGAATTTTAATCATAATGATTCCTGGAGAAGTTCTTTTTTCAATATTGTCTATTTGGAGTTCTAAATCCTGTATATAGATGTTAATTTCATCCTGATGTTCTGGAAATTTTCTGTTATTATTTCATTGAAAATGTTATCAATTTCATTAACCTGTATCTAGGTTCCTTCTGAGATTCCAATGAATCTTAAATTTGGTCTATTAATTCTTGAATATTCTGATCATGGTTTCTTCTTATTATTATTTTTGTTGTTGACCAATGTTCAAGTTCATATATCTTGTCTTCAGGGCCTAAAATGCTGTCTTATATGTGTTCTACTCTACTGAGGAAACTTTCAACTGAATTTTAAGACTCATTTATTGAGTCTTTCATTTACATTTCTGTTTCTTTTTATGAATCTCTCTTTTGAAATGCCCTTTCAGATCATGTATTTTCTCTTTAGTTCATTACTTAGATCTTCTTTTAGTTCACTGATCATCTTAACAATCAACATTTTTAACCTTGGGAAATTACATCTACCTAAATATTTGTGAATTCAATTATTGGGGGATTATAACCTCTTGGAGCTATCTCACTGGCCTGCTTCCTCATGTTTCCTAAGTCCTATATTTCTGTAACTAGAAAAATATCTAGAGATAGACTTCTATCTAGAGATAGATTTCTCTTCCTCTTTTATGTGGGGGTCATTTAAGGTGTAGTTATCTCTTTATAATAATCCTTGGGTGGGGGGTATATGTTAGCTTCAACCCATCTGATTAGCACAATAAAACTATTAACTATAACACAAGTACCAGTTTCAGAATAGTCACCACAAACCATAATAATTTAAGAGCAAACCATACATCAACATATGCTATAAAAGTTATTGTTAATAGCCAGGCACACTGGCACACACCTGTAGTCCCAGTGGCTTGGGAGGCTGAGGCAGGAGGATTATGAGTTCAAAGCCAGCCTCAGCAAAAGTGAGGTGCTAAGTAACTCATCAAGACCCTCTAAATAAAAAATACAAAATAGGGCTGGAAATGTGGCTCAGTGGTTGAGTGCCCCTGAGTTCAATCTCTCATATCCCCTCCCCCAAAAAGTTATTGTTAATAATCTCCACAGTTCTATTAACCAAAGAGACAGGTGGGTGAGAAATAAGGTAGAATAGGCTGAAAAGATTAAGGATAATAATAGTATCCTAAATTGAATTAGAAGAAGGAATACAAAGTAAGATGGTAGGGGAGGAAAAGGACAACAAAGATATAATGAGGAGATTAAAGAATGGAGAGAAGAGGGTGGTGATGGGAGAGGTACTGAAAGATGATCAAATTAATTTTAAAAATCCATACAATTAGAATGCCAGCAAAACAGAAATGTGGGGAGACCCAGGGAATCCATATACATCAAGCAATTAACACAGTAACTGTCATAATAAATTTTTTGTTGTTGCTGAAATTTTTAAAGTGGAGACTTTTCTTTCCAGAGTTTCAATTTTAAAATCTCCCAATTATGAGTAAGTTATGTGGCACACATATGGAGCTATTTGTTCTCAGCTCTGAACCACACTAGCCAAACTTGTTAGGGGAGTCTAAATGCTGAGCTCTGTCCTTCCTTTCTTGGCAGCTTTGTTAGGTGAGCATTGTCTGATTCAGAGCAGACTTCACCCTCAAAATGGCTTTGCTATTGTGACCAGGGTGGGAATGTAATTCTGACAGGGCTGCTGGCTAGCCCTCTCACCCCAGATGCCAGTAGACTAATCTGAATAGTTACTCCTCTCTTTTGGAGAGCCTCAGTTTGTGTGGTGGTGGTGGTGGAGTATGTTGGATATGTTAGTCTATCCTCCAGACTTTTCTGGACCTGGGGAAGGTGGCATAGCAGAGTATCACAGGATCACTACTTTCCATCTGACTCTGATCCATCCCAGTTCCATCCCTTCAACCATGCTCCTTTTCACAGAGATCAAACCACCAGTTTCAGATAAAATTGTCCTTCACTCCTCTCCTCTGCAGATTGATAGACCAGCAATCAATGCTTCCATTGCTTACCTGAGCTTCTCCCCCAGTCTGTGATACAGTCCCACTCCAATGCCCAGAGACATTGGGACTCAACGTTCTAGTAAAAAAATCAAGCTTAAGCAGCTGTTTGACCATAGGTATTTGAAAAGTAAGTATATCAACAACAAGACAAATAAGAAAAAAAATATAGAATAGAAAAACAAAGTTTAAGAAAAAAAACTATGAATAAATGGCAAAGAGATCAATAAAGGGAAGGGAGCAAGGGGTGGGGGAAGAGAAGGGGAAGGAGAACTACTGGGGTCAAAATTAGAATATCCCATACTTATATAATTATGTCAAAATAGATTCTATTGTCATGTGTAACTAAAAGGAACCAGTAAATGTGTTTTTAAAAGAATGAATGGTGTAATAGGCTATATTAACTTTGAGAATGGAATAAAGAATAATATAGAAAATTAAACAAAAAGAAAGAAAAGAAAAAGGTAAACTGCAGAGATTTCCAGTTTTCTGCCCAGGAAGTCTAAAAAGTCTTTTTAAGTTTTTGTTGCAGGAGAGTGCTGGCTCAATTCACTGTATCTGAGCTTATTTTCTGCTCATACTGTGAATTTGTTGGACAGCAGCACCTGCTTATTTAAATTAAATGAGTGTGAGAATTTCTTTTGGCTCAATGGAGGGGCAGTTTCCCTCCTGCACTAAGCCATCATACCCCCAGCAATGACACCTATTCCTTTTACTAATTCTCTTTCTATTCCATAAAATGGTATTTTTGGTTTTCACCTGGTTGCTAGCTTAGTTGCCAACCATCATTGTCCCACAGTCTTTCTTCTTCAGTGTGTGGCTGCAGCATTGTTTTAATTCAATATTGTAGATTCCTCTGATTCAATCCCTCCAGATGCTTTTAATGTTAATGTGTTTACTTGGGAGCTCTAGGACCACACAGGTACAGATTTTAATCCATAAACTCATGTGGAGGAGTGCAATGATTACACTTCTCAGAGGATAATTTTTATTTTCACTCAGAATGCAGGCAAAACCATCTTTATAATTTCCCAATGCCAGCAGGAATTTTTTTCTCATCTAACATTGTCCTACAAAGAAGTTTCTAGACTTTATATGGGGTTCTGTTTTAGCTTTCATCACCAACACAAACTACCTGAGAAAAAAACAACTTGGTGAAAGGATTTATTTTGGCTCATGGTTTCAAAGGTTTAAGTCTCCACTTGACTGACTCCGCTGCTTTGTGTCTGTTATGGTTTGGATATGAGGTGTTCCCCCAAAGCTTCTGCATTAATGCAGGACTATTTAGAGGTAAAATGATTAGGTTATGAGAGCTGTAACCCAATCGCCCACCCTGGGTGGTAACTTTAAGCAGGTAGAGTGTGGCTGGAGGAAGTGGGTCATTGGGGCCTGCCCTGGAAGTGTTCTTCCCTTTTGCCCTTTCCCCCTTCTTCTCTCTCTTTCTAGCCTCCATGAATGGAGGAGCAGCACTCCTCTACCACACCCTTCTGCCATGATATTCTGCCTCACCTTGGGCCAAAGCAATGGACTCAGCCAAGCATGGGCTGGACCTCTGGAACCATGAGCCAAAATAAACTTTTCCTTCTTTAAGTTGTTCTTGTTAGGTATTTTGATCACAGCAGCGAAAAGTTAAGAGAGGGTCGAGGTGAAGGAAAACATCATGGAATTAGGGCATGATGGAGGAAAGTTGCTCATCTCATGGCAGCCAGGAAGCAGACAATGTGCGAGGAATGGGCTGGGAACAAGATATACAATTCAGGGAATGCCCCCAGTGATCCACTTCATACAACTAGGCACCACTTCCTAATAGTCTATTCAACTATGAATTCCTCAGGATTAATCTATTGATGATGTTAGCGCCTTCAGGATCCAATCACTTCCCAAAAGCCCCACCTCTGAGCACTGTTGCACTGGAGACAAAGCCTTCGATACACAAGTCTTTGGGGGAACACTTCATATCCAAACCATAACAGGTTTTAAGTTCTCTTCACAGGGTGCAAGACCTCGTCTCCTGAGTATTAAAATCCAAGCCTTGAAATTAATAAAATTGGGAGATCCTTCAGTACTCTGGGCTGCAATAATATCACATTTATTGATTTAGTGGTAACTTCCCTTTACATTACAGTTCATAGAGAATTCTTTTATATTCTTTGGAGCTCAGCTATTCATTTCAGGAATGTTATTGTCTTTCTTCTATTTCTGTTCCATACAAATGGCTTCCTTGTTTTTAAGCATTACTGTTTTTTTTTTTTTTAAGAGAGAGAGAGAGAATTTTTTTAATATTTATTTTTTAGTTTTCGGTGGACACATCTTTATTTTATTTTTATGTGGTGCTGAGGATTGAACCCAGTGCCTTGCACATGCCAGGCAAGCATGCTACCGCTTGAGCCACATCCCCAGCCCATTACTGTTTTTTATTTTCTTATTTTACACTTCATCTACTATTACCATTTGTTTGAATCAGACTGAAGAATTTAAATTTCAGACAATGCCACCTTGACTGAAAACTCTAGATCTCTATTGTTCATTATGGCCAAGGCAATAATAAATTTGAATATTCCCTAAGGTAAGTATGTGTGTATGTGAATGTGAATTCCTAAAAAAGGTAGAAGAGGACTATGACAGACAATGCTGGTTGGTTACCAGGTAGTAGCCATCCTCCTTATTTTCTTACTGAAAGATACTTGGTTTTGTTTTGTTTTTCCACCCTTCCCTCATTGTCTCAAGGGTAAATGTTAATTTCTCTATGTCATTCCCAGTAATACCATTTGCTTTAGTGGTAGATTTTTAGCTTTGCTAGTGGTAGATTTTTAGAAAGAGACAATCTTGAACCATGGAGTCTGAGGGAGGTCTACTGGAGCCTTCTGAGAAATATTTCTTTGCTCTTATGAAAAATAGGCAGAATTAAGCATTTGCATGGTAAATTCATCAGAGGATATTCAGATATGTTGTCTGAAACTGCCATGGGCATTCTGAGACCATGAGAAGAGATGCCCACCTAGCTGGGGATGGCAAAGCAGAAAGATTCTGCCCTCTTAGATGGTGGTGAATTAATAAAACAAATAGATTCCTATGTCTTGAGATGCCACTTTTCAATGTTAGATAATAAATTACCTCTTTATTAAATCAGAATTTTTTATTACTTGCATCTGAAAACATGCTAATAGATTCAACATGGTGTAAACTTGTTACCTACTATTGGTAATAGTCTAAAAAGGCAAAAGTGAGCATCAGTTCATGACAACTGAGAGAACGCTCTAATCAGATGACTGGTTTAGTGGTACATGCATTCCTCTATGAAAACATATGTACTGACCTTGATAGGAGAAAAGACCTGATGATATAAAGCCTAGAGAACATGAAACTTTCCTATGGAAAAAGGGTAACTGAGAAGTTGAAGCCACAAGAACCACAGGATGGCTTTTTATCTTCTCGTGAAAGAAGTAGGTCAGATGAATACATCCTAATGCATGCATAGCTAGAATCAAAAAAATATCTCAAGCTGTATCCATGTTAGTTATAATTTGCTTTATCTATCTTGCTTTCTTCAAACTGAAAAATGGTCTATGGCTGCTATGCTTCTAAAGTAGTGAAGTGTGATAGAAAAGGAATGTCACTTGGACCAGTTCCCAAGACCATACTTCCTAATTATGTGAAGTTGGGTAAATCACTTCTACAACTTTTTCATCTGTAAAATGGAAATATTGTTATCTGACATATGAGAAAAAATCTGCTATTAAGATCAAAAGAGTGAAGTATTTATAAACTATAAAACTCTTTACTAAAGCAACCTTTTTCTGATTTTGTAAATTAAACCATGGTTAATATTTGCATTACTTTATCCAAAGCAATGATTCCATATAATTTCAAAAGACAGGGCTGGCCAGCAAGAAAGCCTTCTGAGTGGGTGATGTCTTACAGAGGGTGTAGGGGTGCAGGTTGGTTTAGTGTGAGTTACAACCACATAACACAGCACATATCCTCAGACACCTAAAAGGCACAGGTGAGCTCTGCCTGAGAAGGGAGAGCAGGATCCCACTTTCACAGCAATTGCCTGGCTCCAGACAGCAGCTACCTCTGCTCTCATGCCTCCTAGGGGCTTGCTGTTGGGACTCAATTATACTGTCTCTACATCCAGACATGTTCACAAGAGAGGGCTAACAATCTCTCACAGTTTCTCCTTTTCATTTAAAGGCTGCATTAAAAAAAACTAATTAAGAATATATATTTAATGTTTGCTGGAATATTGTGAGAGGGAATAAAAAATTTTTCAAGTTAACACATCTCACACCTTAAAAATAATTCTACAACTGATCATTTTATTAATAATTTTAAAATCCATGGGATCACAAAAAGGCACCCTTGGCCTAAAGATCTTATTTTCAAATAAAGAAACAGGCTGAGAGGTAAAGGGATTTTCTCAGGGTTGTCTGATTTTTAAATTTACAGTATCAAATTTATTTCTACTTTTAGTAAAAGTGGTAAATCAACAATATTACTACACAAAAGCTATGATATTGACAAATTATAATGGGGACATTTCACTTTATGTAAGTGTTTAAATAGATTGAATTTTTACCATCAGAAAAGTAGCAACAAATATGAAATTATGAAATTGTCCAAGTATCACTCTTCCTCAATGGAGTCCTTCATCACTTATGCTGATCAAGGTACCATATCCTAAAATGGTAACATAATAAAGTGCGAATAAAACAAAGGGACACAATTATTATTACTATTTTAGGGGAAAGCCATCAAATACGTGGGATGACTCTTTGAAGTTATATCTAATTAGGGATGGCTTACGTAAAAAAAAACAGTGAGAACTTAAATACTTACATGTTTGCTAAATGACTAGTAGGACATAAGGCCTGCCTTCAGTTCTCCTCAGGAACACCCCTACATACAGGTTTCCATATACAGCAAGAGTCAAGCTCAGTCTGATGGCCCCCCAAAATTTAGAATCAAGGGATGAATTTCACAAGAAAATATATGGACCTCCCCACCATGAACTATTCCTGTAATAAAATACAATTAAAACATTATTTTATTTTTAATTATAGTACAATTAAAAATAATTCCCAGGTGAATTATTTTCTCCAAAAATGATAGTGATATTAAAATTAATCCATTTGACATAAAACAAACATTAGCGTTTCTAAAAGAGCTGCTTTATAGTTTGACACTAGTCAATTGAGCATTAATTTTAAGTAGTATATATTCTTATCAGTCTAAATCATTGGTAATTAGCCATTATGGCCCTTATCAAACAGTGCTTTCAAAGGTATCCATTTACCATTTACACTTTAATATTTAGACTTGCAAGATTTACCCTCTGTTCATTTGGGGTCAACTCAAAAGGAGCATTTTCTAGGTCTCCAAACTTTCACCATATGAATATTTCACATAAGCAAGCCATGGTTTCCTGCTGTCAATAATTCCAAATATGTTTGAATGTTCTACAGAACTTAGTTATTCCCGAACCTCTCAGGAATACAACTCTACAACTCTCTTATCTTGATTTAAAGAAAAAACAACTCCTACAACCATAACATAGTTGGTTACAGATTACTCAAATAAAGAGTGTTCAGAAAATAATTTTTGAAAACATTAATCCTCTAATTCTTTTTTTAGTAATATTTTTCAAAGCATGAATCACTCTGAATTGAATGAAGTAGGAAAGTGATTGGAAATATTAAAGTAGGTTAAGACTCTCTAATACAACTCCACGGGAAAGGAAAGATGTCATCTTCAAATATGGCTGCTTAATTTAAACCATCAATAACTACTTGCTTAACTAATTTGCAGCAGCACCCTCTGGTGAAGCTAAAACTTTATAGCTACCATTCAAATTGCAATTTCTGAACACCTGCTCATTTGTTACATTACTAATCTATAATACCAGTACCATGCTCAAAAATATCATTTCTTCTTTGGCAAGACTCTAGCCAGTTGTAATCAAGTTCATATCTTGGGCATATTTTCTCTGCTCTGGTAGCAAAACAATCTTAATGGTTTATAGTAGAATCCCTTATATTTAATTTTTAATTCTCAGAGTATATCAGCAACAGAAACAACTTTTAGGTCTTAAGTGAAAAAAAATTTTTCCTCATTTTTATACCTCAAAAGCCACATATGTTATTAAACTGTAGTGGGTGATGTCTTACAGAGGGTGTAGGGGTACAGGTTGGTTTAGTGTGAGTTACAACCACATAACACAGCAGTAATGTTAGATCACATGTAAGAGTCCTCCAGGAAAAAGAGTAAGGTGTAGTTTAGATTTGGAGTGTTAGCATGGGAAATACTTATGTAACTGTTGGATTAAAACATACACAGGGAGAAAACACGTAGTTGGGGAATAAGTGCATAAAGTTCTAAAAGGAATTCAAGAGGCCAACATTGGCCATATTCATTTCACCCAGATCTGAGTGTCCCTGTTTCTACGTAGAGGAAGGAAAGGTGGAGATAGAGAGGGATGCTGATAAACATTGTTGAATCTTGATTTCAGTTCCAACTTCAGGATTTTCGATAAGTCACTTAATATCTATTTCTGTCCCATCCTGTGATCAATCATATGGTAAATATGGGATAGGTAGACTTTCTGTAAAGGATTGGACAGAAACAGACACCACTAGTATAATAACTACTTAATAATGATAACTGAATAATTTTAAAGAGGTATCATAAAAAGATAAATAAATTTAACACAGGAAGACATAAAAGATAGCAAAAAGGAAAGTGGTTTAGCTAAGAGGAAAAACTGGTATCATAAGGTAAATGTCCTACAAAAAACAAAACCTGAAGACCAAGACCTCCAATTTATTTTGATGACAATTATGTACATGAAATTTTGAACTACAATTAAGAAATTTTAGACATTATAGTCAATCTCTGAGGAAGTCATTTGGAGTTTAAAAGAATTACTTCCAAAGAACTAAATCCTCTTTGTAAAGTGTTCATTATCATCCTAGTGAATACTATCGACCCAGCGCACCATGTTGGCTTATTTTACCACCATTCTAATTATTTTCTCACTAGAGGTCAATTTTAAAAATCTTTCATCCAGAAGATGATATTTATCCAATATACAAAAGGAATAGAAATCATGAGAGTCTTGTTTTATACTTTACTCTCGTGTCATAAATCCTTACAATGCATGATCAAATAGCAACATTTCAGTCTTCTATATGTCAACATTAATTACTTTAAACACTTTAACAATTTACCAGCATAACTGTAAAATAAAATAATGACATGGTCTGAAAAGGGAGAAAATTCTGTAGTTTCCCATGCTTCTCCTATAGTCTATGACTTTTCTACAATTTGAGAAGCAAATTTAATAAAGTGAGAATTCTAAGGATATACAGATCTATAACCTCTTAATCTGAACCCCCTGGGGTCAGATGTGTTTCAGAATACAGAACTCCAAACTCAAGAAAGCAATGCAGTTCATAAAACATGCAGATCATACATCACCAGTGAACTCCAGAGCAATATTCCATAATCACATATACTGACATTACTACATCTTCACTTGTTTATACCAAAGAGAATTAAGAGTATGAGTGACTCACATCAGTTTAGTACAGATTTGACGGCCAAAATAACTTTGTTTCAAACTTGTGAAAAATGTTTTGGTTTTCAAAGCTTTTTGAATTTTTCAATTTTAGATAAGGGAATGTATATAGGCCTGTGGTATGTAAAAACAAAACAAGTCTTCCTGAATATTTTCCAGCTCAAAAGGAACCACAATATCAATTACTTGAATGACAAACGATAAGATATTTTCCAGTATGAATTCAAGAATGAGCTTAAATTCTTCTAGTGGAGAAAGATCACCAAGAGAAATGTGCTCCCTCTGCTTGGATAGTCTCAATGTCTATCCAGAGCCAACACACATGGTACTGTACTCCCTGGCATCAGCAATACTGCTCATTCTGGCAGCAATTCTCAACCAAACAGGTTTGTACTCAAGGACTTGGGATTCTAACATAAGCAACCACCTATCCTTTAAGAATCTTTGGTTTTTCTCCTCGATACAAGGATGGTTCTTGTAGTTCAAGTAGTAACAGCAACTCTATATTTTAACTGGTACTATTCTCGGTAAAGCCCTTTAAGAATTTGAATATTTTATGAGCATTAATTTTTAGTCCTGGTTGTGTTTTAAAAATACACATGGAAGTTTGTTAAAAAATACAGAGGTCCAGGTAACAGCAGATCAATGCATTTAGAGACCCAAAGCACCAAAGAGACAGCATTCTCATCCGTAATTCAAAATAAAACAATACTATAGATAATGAAGTACATGTAAAGAAGTCTCTATTATATTGGATTTTTCACACAAAGTTTGCACTTTTCTTCCAATGTTTTGGTCCCTTTTGACTTTGATGCTCCTGCTTTGTCAAAGTGCTCAGCATGAACCTCTTCTTCCTACTAGACAGTCCAGGTGAGCCTTCAGATTTGTAGTCTGAGTCCCCAGTAGGAGATGCTGAGGCTGCTGAGCCCCTTGGGCACACCAGTGATCTGTGGCATAGGCCTAGTGCTTCATTTGTAATGGGGCCATGCCTTCTGTGGTTTCTCTCATCTCCCACAGAGTGTGGCACAGTACTAAACATTCCATCCTGGGAGACTCACAACTCCTGATAGTCAACTTTGGCTTGAGGACACTTCAGGAACTTTGCAGAATCTTTCACACATTGCATGGCAGCCTGGGATGCTTCTGCCCACTCTCTTGCTCTCCCTATCCTCCTCCATCCCTTCTTTTCTTCCTCCGTTTCTCTTTTTAAAAAAAATATTTTTTAAATTATTCATGGACCTTTACTTTATTTATTAATTTATTTATATGTGGTGCTAAGAATCGAACCTAGTGCCTCACACATGCTAGGCAAGCACTCTACCACTGAGCCACAACCCCAGCCCCTAGGGTATGATTTTGAGGGGTAAGTATCAATTGATATGTAGCCACTGGGGCCAGGGAGCAATAGACATTCCTGCTAAACCAAAACTTTCTGGCAGTGGCATCTCTAAGGGTCTCTGATAGGGTCTCTCTGGCTTATCAGGACAATCTGTAGATTGGTGGATGAAGAGTCTTCTCTAAAGCAGAGCACATCTGCTTTTCCTGACTAGTATCTTTTAAAGGCCTCTGTAACTATCAATCTACCTTCTCACTATTATAGGACTACTTGAATATTTAACACAAACCCACAAAGTTTCACAACTGTAATGCATCAAATGTTTTATTTCTCTCAGTTCATGAACAAGTAATTGACTGAAATGCGTTTTTTAAAAATGCAATATATATTATTAATGGATTACTTCTGTCCCAGATTAAATCAAACAAAACTGTTACAAATACTTGAAAGTTTAAGACAACTCAGATAATGAGTTTATAGGTTTCTATAAATTTCCTTAATTTAATGTGCTATACCTGTGTTTTGAAAATAAACCATCAGTGCAATATAATTTCTTAAATATTTAGGATACTGTTAATAGTGGTGATTCATATGAAAAATCTAATTAAATATCCCAAATTCCTGATTAGGTCAGTTTTAAAGACACAAAATACCAGAAATACTTACTATAGAATTGTTTATAATGCTCTTTTTAATAAACTACAATCAACTACTAACACAGAAATGATGTTTAAAACTAGAAGTTTTATATATGATACTTTTATTCACCAAAATAAAAAAGAATGTTGTTGAAAAGGCAATGTCTACCAAAAATCAAACATTCTGGGCATTAAACAATGCACTCTCTTCTGAGATTTAACATTACATATCACTAGGAAAATTAAAAAAATTTTATAACCAGGTCTTAAAAAACATGAATAACACTAATAATTCACACATCACAAAAACAGCCAACCAAATGAATCCACATCTTGATTTCATTACTGACTCAGTGATTTGAAATAAATGCTAAGTTCAATACTATGAGCACATCTAAAGGTTCAGCCAAGAAAATTAAATACTTCTTGAGTATTTTGTTAAAGTTTTAATAAGCAGAACATCTCTGATCAGCATAGAGATATACAAAAGGCAAAAATATATTACACTGAATTGATTCTCATCATCTTGCTCCTCAAAGAACACATGGAACATTTTCTAATGTTGTTATACATTTATACCTTATTTTACTTATATAAAGCAACTGAAGATTTTTCATTCTTCCTACTAAGTATTTAAAATACATTATACATATGTATTATAACAAAATATTAATTTATGATGCCCTTGAAAGTCTCTCAACTTTTAATCACTATTTCTAGAAATACAAAAATATTGTATTTTACGTATCTTGAGTCCTGAAAAACTTAAAGTGCAATGTTATCAGCAAATTTTAATTGTACAATATGAGCTCATCTTGAAAGAGCCTATAAATATCTTTCAAAATTTTATGACTATTACATCACAGACAACCAAGTAGAGCTATTTAAAGGTTTGATTGACAATATCTCTTCTATTATAATGCAAGGAAGAAAAACAAGCACCAAAGTAAAAGTTATCTCATTAGAGAAAAAACAGTGTTTTTATGGGGGGGGGGGGGGGGAA
>NW_026000229.1:18981710-19046505 GCF_001458135.2 Marmota marmota marmota | reverse complement strand
GGGGGGGGGGGGGGGAGGAAACATGTCATTTCTCCATTTAGTGGGGTTTTTCCATCAATTACCTGGTTTACCAAAAAATGTTATCTCAGTTCAATTAATGAACAAATTACCTTTAAGCAAAATGTCAAAGTGCCCAACATTTTGTGGCTAAAACCATTCAAAAAACACTAATCATTCTAAATTCTTTCTCATTCTTTAGTTTTTTTTTTTTTTTTAATTTTTTATTGTTGGCTGTTCAAAACATTACATAATTCTTGATATATCATATTTCACACTTTGATTCAAGTGGGTTATGAGCTCCCATTTTTACCCCGTATACAGATTGCAGAATCACATCAGTTACACATCCATTGATTTACATATTGCCATACTAGTGTCTGTTGTGTTCTGCTGCCTTTCCTATCCTCTACTATC
Organism: Marmota marmota marmota; assembly: GCF_001458135.2. Taxonomy (NCBI): domain Eukaryota; kingdom Metazoa; phylum Chordata; class Mammalia; order Rodentia; family Sciuridae; genus Marmota; species Marmota marmota. Next base: position 19,046,091 of record NW_026000229.1, on the reverse strand, counting down.
CCCCCTCATTCTTTAGTTTAAAAAATTAATTAAAAATAAATCTATTGCCATTTGCTTCACAATTTTAATATTAATGAAAATTTCATTCTGAGTCTCAAGTGGCATTTCTTCAAAGATCTCACTCACTTAAGCAGCAGTGTACAATGGGTTGCTAACACAGGCATGGTTATAAAATTAAGAGTCAAAACTATAGGGGAAGAAAAAAAAACCCAACACTAGCTATTCTATTACATAAAACTAAAAAGTTGTTTGCAAACTTCTCTCTACCATGGTAAATATGAGTGATTTTTTTCCCCCACCAGCAGCCCTCTGGGATCTATAATTATGATGGTGTTTGAGGCCTGAGAAGTTTCTGTGATGACTGCTTCATCAGCTTTTGTTGGTGTCTCAATGACTGTGCATCCTCAATGGCATTAAATGCTCTCTGTAAAATAAAATGTGTATTATGAACTGTGAAAACAAGTTCAGGTTCATCTGGCAGAAGAAGAAAGTACAGAAGAGATGGAACTCTCCCCACAGATCCAGTAGCTGAGAACAGAGCTTCTGTTCCATATATCAATGCAAACACAAACCTTCTGCCCCAGTAAGTCCACAGTTTATTATTTTAAGTTTATACATTCACCCAATTTATAACTAGAAGATTTGGGGGGATAAATAACAGGTGTTAGTTATAACAGGCTTTAAAAAAATCTTTCAGCTCAAAACCTAAGGGGTATTCTTTAAATAAACAGTTTACCTCTGCTGTGGTGGTGTCCTTCAGGTAAATTTTCCGAAGACAGCCTAGATTGGCACTATCTCTTTTGTGGAACAGACCCTGCTCCTATTTCAAAAGAAACAATGGAAGAAAAGAAGAAAAAGAAAGCATAACCTTTAACTGGATGCTTGAATGTCAACTCTATTTTATAACCACTAGACTTCCAGAACATACATATTCAAGAAAGATATAAAATAAATCATCTTGGTACAATGAGAGTGATTTCATATGAGTTGTTAGAATTTATGAAATTGGATGTGTATACATCTATCTATAAAATAATGGCTTTCTGCAGGCAATAATAAATAGCCTACAGAAACACCACTTGATAACTAATCACATCTGACAAATCAAAAAGCCCTTCCTTCATTTCCTTGGCTGACAGATAAAATTCTTATATAATGTAAAATATATTGAATCAATTCTCACCACTGAGATGAAAGCAGAGTGATAACTGAGAAAACTGTAAAATATATGCAGAGTGACACAGTCTGCCCTAGCATGAGAACTGTTTCAATACACCAAGGTACTCTTTAAATTCTAGTACTGCTGAAAAACAAATGGGTAGGGGAACATGGTAGTTCCTCTTACCTGTAAATTTCCATAAAAAGCAAAGTAAACACAAACTAAAGGAAAACAACTCAAAGTGGATCAAAGACTTAGGCACTAGAACAGAGACCCTGCACCTAATAGAAGGAAAAATAAGCTCAAATCTTCACCACATTGGCCTAGGATCTGATTTCCTTAACAAGACTCCTAAAGTGCAAGAAGTAAAGTCAAGAATCAATAAATGGGATGGATTCAAATTAAAAAGCTTCTTCTCAGCAAAGTAAACAAGGAGGAGAGAGCCTACAGGTTGGTAGAAAATCTTTACCACATGTACTTCTGATAAAGCATTAATCTCTAGGATATATAAAGAACTCAAAAAACTTAATACCAAAACCACAAATAACCCAATCAATAAATGGGCTAAGGAGCTGAACTTTCTTTCACAAAGAAGAAATACAATCGATCAACAAATAAATGAAAAAGTGTTCAACATCTCTAGTAATTATAGAAATGCAAATCAAAACTACTCTAAGATTTCATCTCACTCCAGTCAGAATGGCAATCATCAAGAATACAAACAACAATAAATGTTGGCGAGTCTCACTCATACATTGCTGATGGGACTGCAAATTGGTGCAACCACCATGGGAAGCAGTAAGAAGATTCCTCAGAAAACTTGGAATGAAACCACCATTTGACCCAGCTATCCCACTCCTTGATTTATACCCAAAGGACCTAAAATCAGCATATTATAGTGACACAGCCACATCAATGTTTATAGCAGCTCAATTCATAATAGCTAGACTATGGAACCAACCTAGGTATCCCTCAATAGATAAATGAATAAAGAAAATGTGGTATGTATACTCAATGGAATATTACTCAGCTTTAAAGAAGAGTGAAATTATGGCATTTGCCAGTAAATGGTTGGAGTTGAAGAATATCATGCTAAGCAAAATAAGCCACTTCCACAAAACCGAAGGCCGAATGTTTTCTCTAATATGTGGATGTTAATTCACAATAAGGCGGGGGTAGAGGGACACTAGGGAAGAATAGTGTTACCTTAGATTAGATAGAGGGACATGATGGGAGGGGAGGGAAGGGATGTGGGGATAAGAAAGATAGTAGAATGAAACAGACATTATTATTCTATGTATATATGTGACTGCATGACCAATATGATTCTGCAACATGTACACTTAGAAAAATGAGAAATTATATCCCATCTATGTATGATATATTAAAGTGCATAAATACATTCTACTATCATGTATAACTAATTAAAACAAATACAAAATTTAAAAAAAGGAAAACAATACTCTCATATTACTAAAATTTTGTGATAAAAGCTTTCCAGAGCATTTCAATAATACAGATAACATCACTATTATTTAGAAAAAAACAAAGATACTACAGAAATTACCATAATTAGAATGGAAACTATAAGTATTTTTAATAAATGTAAATACATTTATATTATACGTATGTTATAATAAACATGTTTCAAAGTTAAGTGAGTCTGAGAATTAAGTAAAAGATGAGGTATCGTTTTTGCAAACTACTAAGTGATTAAATAAAGTTTTTAGAAAATGATGTGGAGATGAGACAAAAAAAAATTGCTTAAATTGTATTAGCATTCTGTAAATTCCAAATAATACAAAAAACAGCTATTTCTGACATATTATTTATTTTCACCAAGCACCTAGTAATCTTCTAAAAGCCTAAAGAAGGATATATTTCGAGAAATGCCTAAGATTATAGCAAAATGGGTATTCATATGAAGTAAAAACAACAAAAACACCTCAGTTTCACTATTGCTTAAATATACCAAAAAAAGAAAGTATCAGTACACCAGCATCCTAACTTTTTTTGTCAAACTGATATTTCACTCTATGCAATCAAGGATTGTCAGAAAATATAATTACACAAATAAACGGGTTGTAACTTTCTTTATATTTCAGCATAAAATAATAACAATAATGTTCCTTTTAATGTATTGTGTAGTTAAATGAAAAACAGAGTCAGAAAGCGCTAGTTTCCACTCATAATGAATGCCTGGATCTAGAGGTGTAAGTTGTGTTTTCTTACCTTAACTGAAATTTTCAGCAGATTTTCATCAGTACTAGGAGGAAGTACAAAATCTTCAAAAGGACACTGCCAGTCTATGGACATATGGCCAAGGATTTCAACTTCTTTTATACATAGTACTCGCCTATTTTGCAAAAAAACAAAAAACAAAAACACACAGGTAGTGATAAAGACAGCTAATTATTCTCTCTACTAGTTCAATCTGTACATAGTACATGCAGTGCTCACTCAGTAAACAATGAAAACTGGCACTGAAAAGAGTATGCTTCCCATTAAAAGTCTCGATATCTGTCAAATGAAGAGAAATATGACACCTGTCATCTAACAAAGTAGACTCTCAAAAATTTCCCTTCTGCTAATCTTGCAGAATTCAGAAAAGTAAAACATTCTCTAATTGACCAAAAAACTGATAGTGAAATCATCTTTGAAACACATAAGGGACAGGCTGTACTCTCATCTGGGACGCTTTAATGGCAGAAGTCCCTGAAAATGTTTTACTTGGGGAAATTTTTAATTGTTCTTTACTGTCAGTCATTTATGCCTTCCAGTCACAAAGGAATGTGCAGGAAATGTCACAAATCTCAAATGTCAGCAAAGATTCACTTGAAGCCTACTAATAAATATCAGACTTGAACACTTTAACTTTAATGCACTACATCACAGAGGGAGTATCTTATTTTACTCAATAGTAATAGAAAAAAAATAACAGAATCCTTAAAGGGCATCCACATTGATTTCCCAGTCTGTGATTCACATTAGTTACCAATATAACCATACTTGATTTTAAGTTTCTATTACAGAAAACAAAACTTCAGTAAAGTAATTGAATTGCTAATTCAACAAATATCTAGGGTGTAAGAGAAACCAGAAAGATAAGGTTTCTCTTTCAGAGGTACTCAAAGGCTAGAAGGGGAAATAATCATGTCAATAAAAGCCCCTGTACAGCAAGACAAGTGCTGGTGAAGCAGGTGACATGCAAGGAGGTTCTCTACTTGAGAAAGGGGAAAGAGAGTCCAAAGGGAAGAGCACGCTGACAAATACAGGGATACAAAAAAGGGAAGATTTATTTAAGGAATGTAGGGGTCTACAGCTGGAGTATCAGAAAAAATACAATGATGAGACACTCTGGATGGGAAGTTTCTTAAGAGTCCAATCAGGAGGCAATGAGAGCCTCAAGTAGGGCAATGGCTGTAAGAAGGAGGTGTTTGGAAGGTAGGATTAAATGAACCTGGTGACCACTGGAGTGCAGGAAACTGCAACAGGCCTCTGGACTGCATTTCTCAACTGAGAAGCCATTAAAACATTGGGCTTGTTTGGGACTGTGTTATGCCCTGAAGGAGGCTCAGGGACAACAGCCCCCAGCCTACCAAGTGCCATAATGCCAGGACCCCAAGCTGCTCAAACAACTTTCAACAACCCCATTCTTTTCCAAATATCTCTAGAAAGTAGATCCCACTCCCCCTACCCTAGGCCCCAGTTTAGATCAGATGATAGAGCTAAGAGTTAAAGCTGGCTGTTACAAATCCTTGTGCCCAATGTAATTCACTATTCTGTATATCTTTAAACTCTTCTTTTGACCACCAATATTATTGCTCTCCTACCACCATAAGTCTCCTTCACTCTCTTAATCCTGTTTCATGTTTATCAAAGTTTATTAAATCTCAGTCATTTTCTACCCTTACAAGGGGACTCCAAGATCTTGACTCTAGACTTTTAACCAAATTCCTATTGTTTGTCTATCTACCCACCTACCTTTGTTTCCCTATCTACTGAGGCATCTCTACTTTGATGTCTCAAAGCTGTCAAAACCCAGTTAAGTTAAAAAAACAAAAACAAGAAACACACCATTTTTTTCCCTCAAATTACTAAAAATAGTACCACTAATCCTTTTGGTGTTCAAACCCAAAGCCAAAGAGTCCTTTTCTATCCCTTTTTCTTTCATTTTCAGTCACCAAGGCCCATCTATTAAGCCTTCTCCTATTCAATTCTTATTCTTTTAATTTAGGCTCTTATCACTTCCTACCAAGACAGCTATCACAGTCTCTGTGGCAGATAAAATTCTAAGATGGTCTCTAAGATTCCCTATCCCTTCATGTATAGTTCTGAATAATCTCAGGACCATAAATATCACAGATTTCCTCCCATGGTATAGCTTTGGTTATTAAGGCACAGATAACTAAGTAAAAATAATTCATGCAGCAGGCCTGACCTAATCACATGGACTCTTTAAATATAGACCAGAGATTAAGAAGTCAAATTCAAAGTGCCCTTTTTGGCTTGATGGAGGGAGACACACAGCAAGGAATGAGGTGGCTTTTAAGAGCTCATAACAGCCCCCTGGCTGACAGAGTTCAACTGAATTCTACCAACATTAAATGAGCTTGGCACACTGGGATATTTGTTGTGCAGCAACAAAAACTACAAGCCACTGATTCCCTATCTACACAGACTCTTCCAATCTAGCATCTAAACTAGAGCTGCCAGAGATTTTTAAACTACAAACCTCATCATATTACTTATTGTTTATAAGCCTTCAGTGGGAAAGAAAATAAAAAGCAAATTCTCATTTGTGTGCTATGTTCAAAAACTTGTATGAGAAGCTGCCAGTAATACCACACAATAAAATAAAGGCTATATCTTAAAAGAAAAAAAAAAAAAAAGAACTAGTCATTCTCCGTCACACTAATAATAACACCTAAACCTTAAGATAACAGAAGCAACCACAAATGACTCTAGCTTCATACCCCAATACTTTTCTTGCTAACACTGGACCATCAGGCCACTGCCATGATTTGACTCTTCCAAGTACCATTCCATTTTATATCTTTGCTTTCCTCTTGTTACCAAGTGGCAGCGACACATACTATAAGACTCAGCTCCAGAACCTCCTCCTACACAAAGTTACTACTCTTCCCCTTGGCACTTTGGTCCCCACATCAATGTAATCAGAACTTTTCCTATGTCTTCAGAATCTCTGTACATCACTTTTTCCTAGAACCTATCACACACAGTAATGTCACTGATGGTTTGTAGGTGCCCCTTCAGATAGGGAAGGGGCATCTCTATATCTCTCTACTAACAGCTAAAAAATAAGTCTGCCCAAGGATCAATTTCCTAATAAAGATTACCAAAATAAACAATGGGGGAGTTAAGATCAATTAGCGGAACTACAACCTAATAAATTTAGGTTATGAAACATGTGTTTTGTTTCTAAAACCACTAAGTAAAAGAACCTTGAAATAAATTTTGAATGAAAACCCAATATATAGTGGGAAATAATACATCGGGCAGAAAAAAACTAATCAATAATTTTTGCAAAAAAATCTAACCTCCAAAATATCCTTTATCCAGACTGGCAATAAGCAATAAAAATAAGCTATTTTTACCAGTCTCGATAAAGGATATTTTGGTAACAATAATTTGCAAAGTACGTTTTAAATTCAGTGGGAAAAAAAATAAACCATTGAAAAATTAGAAGTAATTCACAAAATAGAAAATATAACTGGTTGATATATTAAAACATTCATATTCATCAATAATTAAAAATTGGTAATGAAAACAAATTATTTTCCACCATTACTAGCATCACTTAAGAAAGGACACATACAGCTGTACACAAAGCTAACAGAACCTTTCTGAAAAATGACTTGGCAATACATAAAAAGGCCTCAAAAACCTCACAACTTTTAAGCCAGCAATCTCACTTTTAAGAATTTATTCCAAGGAAATAACAAGAAAACGATTTTGCTGCAAAGATATAATACACTATTGATAAAAGGGAAACTGAACAACAAATAGTAAGGGAATACTTGAATAAACTGTGGTACATACTATCTAGTCATTAAAAGTCAGGTTGTCAAAAAATTTAATGGTTTGAGAAAATGATAATAGTAATATTGATATATAAAAACCTAGATTACCAAAATGTACATAATTCATTTTTTGCACATAATTTTTTAAAAATACATGTACTACACTACAACAATCTGATAAGTCAGCTAAATAGTGGTCACTTTGGATGGTAAAACTGTTGGTAAAGAATATTCTATGGATTAAATTTATTGTACATACCAGGACATTCTAAAAATAAGAGAGATGGCTCTTAATAATTATACTGGGACAAAAGATATAAACAAGAATGTCTAGTTAACTTTAATTATTTTCATTTTTTAAATTATCTGTATTAGGGGTAGGAAACTATGGCTGTGAAGCCCAATCTAGCTCAAAGCCTATTTCAATAAGATTTTACTGGAGTGTCGCCATGACCATTTTTTAATACACCGGTGGTCATGGCTATCTTTACCATCACAAGGGCAGAGTGATTCAAAAAGCTGAGAAAGAAAGCACAGTCCTTGAATTTATACCTCGCCCTTTAAAGAAAGTTTATTGATTTTGTTCAATATTATCTATAAATGGATAAATATAACTAGCAATAAAAAAAGCTATTTTAAAGAATGCTGTATTTGGAAGAAATGAGATAGACAGATTTTTTTTTTTTTTGGTAATCATAGGGTCAAAGAGATCAACATAATAATAACTATCTCAAAGAAATCCATGTTAGAATGTTCTAAAACTAGCAGGGGCAACAATGTCACTATAGTGGTCAGGAATACTGTTTTACTAACAGCCTCATAAAAAGTTCCCTAAGAGGGGCTGTGATTGTGGCTCAGTGGCAGAGCACTTGCCTAGCATGTGTGAGGCACCAGGTTCAATTCTCAGTACCACATATAAATAAATAAAAAATAAAGGTATATCGACAACTAATAAATATTTTTTTTTAAAAGTTCCTTTAAGAGACTATATAAAATTACTATTATTCTTCAAGTTTCTTGATGCAAAAAACAGGTACATAATGTATACAGTAATATTTCCACAGAATGCCTTATATCAAACAAAACTAAAAGTAATAATTATCACACACACACACACACACACACAAAACTGGATCCCCTTATCTAACATTAATTTACATAACAGGTATAATAATTTTAAAATTAACATACTGCCACTGTCAGCTAAACACAATATGCAGCAAAATAAACATTGTTTTTGTTTTAATCTAATGGAAACAATAACATCACAGGCATACCAATGAATGATTACTTGTTGAATGTGTAAAATTGTAAAATTAAGCTGTTTTTTAGATGAATTACTTTGTGTTAATTTTTAATAGATGTGAAGACTACATAACATTCTCTTACATGACTGGTTAAACTTCTCTTTAAACAGACTTGTTTATCTCCAAGTCCTTATATTCCTTCCCATCCAGGTGTATTTAAAGGCAATTCTGAGGAATCGAAGGCAGAGTCTTGTCTATCTTAAGTACTTTGCCTTAATCACTTAGAAAGTTCTGAAAAATTATTACTCCATAATAGTCGTTTTGAGATGAATTTATTTCTAGGGTAAATTCCAAGAAAATAAGCAGATAGTTTAATACAAATCCTTTTCTTTTTTCTTTTCTTTTTTTTTTTGAAAAAGTATCTAGCACTTAAAAAATGCTTAGGAGGGTGTGGGACAAATACACAGAAATAATGTCATCCCTTTAAAAAGATATAGTAATCACCTCAAATAAAACCCAGTAAGAATAAGTCACTCATGTTTTAACCTCTATAACTAGAACTGTAACTCATTTACACTGGTGCCACTACTGCTGGTGTAAAGCCCACTGCAGACTCCAATCTCAGGAGTCCTCTCATCTGGATTACTTCGTAAACCATGCTAAGTCTCAGTTTCATCATCTCCAACATGAGGGCATTGGAACAGATGATCTCAAAGGACCTATTTAGATCTGTATTTTTGTGATTCTATGGCAATTAATATTTTTCCACTGCAGTACAGTCCTTTAAATCCTCAGCCATTTCAGCCTTAAAAATTCCTATGATCTATACAACTAAGTTGTACTTGAAAAATGTCGCCTAAAATAATACCTATTTGTAACCATCAGTACTGTTCTCTTGCTTCCAGGAATAACACAGTGGTATCGGTAAGTCTCTCCTTCCAACTTTTTGATATGATTCTGAAAAGAAAACAAGAGTTAAGATTTGGGAAGTTTATATATTCAAGTAATATTTGTGTAATAGCTAATTATAATAAGAACATTGGAAAAATTTTATTAGGAACAAAAGCACAGTTCTACATATTGGCACACAAAGCTAGAAAAATACCCATAGTGTGTTTATAAGTTAACTTCCATTGCTGCCCTTAAAGAAAAAATATGTATTAAGTGCTTACCAAGTGATCATCTGGTATTTTATTCTGTGGTGACACAGAAATTTTAAAGTATCTATCAGAAATAATCACACATTTTAGGTAAGAAACATAAACATATGCTAATACAAACTGCTGATTTAGCATTACTGAAGTTCACAGCAAGGACTTTCAGGTGGATCTATGAACTGTCTAGCATAGAATATAAAATTTTTAAAATGTGGTGCTGAAACAATTTTCAGAGGACAGATCATGTGTCCCATCAGAATTTTTTGATGGAGGTCTAAAATCCATCTCCAAAGTTAAGACCCAACCAATGATTTACAGAGAGGTAGATGTTATACCAATGATAAAATTCCAAAAGAACTGATGTTCAATGTTTTTAAATACTTGGCTGTATAGATTAAACATGCATTAAAAAGCATATTTATATGTAAATCATATTTCTTACAAAAAGAAAATATAATGATGATATTAACATGAACATGGAGAATTTCTAAGATTTCAAAATAGTTGGCATAATTTATTTCTGAAGACGAATATGAGCATGAATAATATAATTCAAATATAAATCATAGCACATTAAAATATTTATTTTCCTTCTCCACTATCTTAAAATTATTGAATTAGTAAATACATCTTAAAAACAATAAATATTTTTATAATATATGCTAATAAAATAATTACTGAATGTCTAGAATTCATGATTAAAGATCAGGTGATAATATATAATACAGAACATAAACACTGAATAAGACCATAATGCTTTACAACCAAGATTATTCCACTAATATTATTAAAAAGGACAATATAATAAAAATCAACACAAGCAGAGAAAGCACACTTGACATTATTTTAATGCTTAAATATACATTTTTAAAAGAAGTCTGGTCCCCAGTCATTCTTTGACAGTTACAAATAGCCATGAACAGGGAAGAGAAATCCCCACAAAACTGGGGTCTCATCTGTAGGATGCATCTCACAGAAGAGCAGTTTTCACGGCGATGGTCACTTGTTTCAAGCCCTCCTATGGGAATTAGCAAAAAGCTTTTGCTATTTATAAAATGCCTCAATTTCTTCAAAGAGCAAAATGGGGGAAAATATAATAATATAGTGTATTTTTTAGCATGAAAGTTAAATGTTAAAATATTTAGATATGCAAGTACAAGAAAGTCTACCGTCTTTTTATCTTTTATGCATTTCCATTAGTTCTTAGACTACTGTGTTTCAAATTAAGAGTTTTTAAAGTATAATTTATCACCATTAACACACTTTAGAAAAGCATCTTTTTCATACACTAAAAATCCACTACAGTCTGAGATTCAGATTAAGATATTCAGTCACTGATGACAGCAGTGATTGAATATTCACCCCCCTCTTTCCCAAAATGCTACTTGAGTAAATTAACAATACTTTTCAAAAGGCCATTCTCCAGTAATTATTTCTTAAAATTAATTATAAGTAAATAACACAAAACATGAAAAAGCAAATATGTTATCATGTTTATCAGAGCATTATTACTATTAGTAAAATGAACAACTTTAATGTCAGGAATTAAAAACAGTGAAGTATACAGTGTAAGGCTACCTCAGCAGATGGCAATGCAAGGGCTTAGTGGTAGAGTACTTAAGTAATTAATGTACTAAGTATATTAGTACACTAATGACTTATTGGTAGAGTACTTGCCTAGCATGTGTGAGGTGCTGGGTTTGATTCCTCAGCACCACAGAAAAAATAAATTAAATACAAAATTTTAAAAATAGATGGTAATACAAGAACTTTAAATGCTAGTAAAACATTTCTAAGAACATGAAAAAAATAATTTAAAAGAAAAAGCAATGAACACCATTTCAAATCTTGTATGATCATTAACATCTAAACCAAAATAGACATTAAATTTAAAAACTTGCCACATGGTGTGCAATATAAGCATTGTATGTAATATAAACAGTAAGACCTTAGGATAGCAGACAGGCAGAAGAACATATCCTATGACATCATGGCATATGATTTAGAAATCCTAAAAGCTGAGTATTAAAGAACAATGCAGTATTCAGCAGAAAGAATAACTTACTTAGAATATACCTATATTACAATAAGATCTAGGATTTTATTTACTCATTTTATTATACATGGTCCCTTAAGGTCAGAGTCTTTTTTTTTTCTTCTGTATATCCAGCATAGCTTTAAAAAAAATCAGTAAATACTTTTTCTTACCCAACTAGCCAATCATAGCAAGATGGGTAAGGGTGAAAAAGAACACATATCTCAAGTATCAAATGCCTACACTTGCTACCCATGAAAAAAGCTACTAAATCCTCTTGGCAGTAAACAATGTATTTCTTTCAGTAAATGATAATACAGTGTAAAGGGCTGCGTAATTTTTTTTTTTTCCTTGTTAATGGGAATTTAACCCAGAGCTGCTTTACCACTGAGCCATATCCCAAGTCCATTTTATGTTTTATTTTGAGACAGGATCTCACTAAGTTGCTGAGGCTGGCCTAGAACTTGCAATCCTCCTGCCTCAGCCTCCTGAGTTGCTGGGATTACAGGTGTGCACCACAGCGCTCAGTAGGGCTGTTTAATATCTTAGCAAAAAACTAATAAATACTACTATACATATGACTATATGTAGACAATGTGACTATACCTTTAGCTAAAATAACAAAGTTTCTTGAAGTTTTGTGCTTATTGACATATAATTGTAAAAAGGGAAATCACAAGGAAAGGTTTAGTAACATAAAGAGATAAACAGAAAGTAAACAATAAGAAAAAAATCTTAAGTTCCCAAAAGTTGTCTCATTTAAATTGCAATACACCAGGAAAATAAAAAATTACTGCATTTATCCAAGAGCCTTGGGAAGGGTAAGTATTGATGATGATCAAGAAAGCATCTTTAATCATTATTGTGCTTGATTCTCATAGAAAACTGTACATGTCATGACCTGCTTGCCTCACTTCAATTACCTAGGCACAGGAAAAGCCTGTCAGCTACTCTTAATACTTACATGTTTGTTATACTTGGTCTCTTACAGAAGTCTTTCTTTCTTTCTCCACCTCTCTCTCTCTCTCTCTGCCTTTTTTTTTTTTTTTTTTTTTTGTGGTGTGCAGGGGATTGAACCCAGGGCTTTCTGCATGCTAGACAAGCACTCTACTACTGAGCTACATCCTCAGCCCCTTGGGAAGAAGTAATATTTCTTCCATATGTCCAGCACAGGCTGGTCTTTCTTTTTTCTTTAAAGTGTTTGTTTTTATATGTGAAGTATTTAATTATTTAAATAATTGCAGTTATCAAAAAATACATAATCCAATTGATAGTTTCACTATCTTCAAATTTACAACACATTAGAAATCTAAGTTTTACTTTGGTTTCAATTTTGGGGAGAGTGTGAAAGGTGTGAGACAAGATATCTTAAAAAGAAATTCAAATGTAACTTACAGAATTAACTTATGGGAGTAATGATTTTAAAATGATAATTTATAATCATTATTATTTTGTTCTCATTAAGATGAATCTTCCCTAAGGATTTAAAAGCAAAAAAGGTTTGGTTTTTAAAAATAAATACATATTCAAAAACCACATAATTTGCCTAATTACATATTCTACTTCTATTTATAAAAAGTAAACCAAACAATTCTGAAATAAGCATAACTAACAAGGAGATTAATTTTTTTAAAACTCTAAATACTTAAGGCTGAAAATGTATGTAACATAATTAAAAATTATTGCTATTTATTTAGGAATAGTACTAAGGGATTATAAAAGAAAAAACAGAGGTTGGGTTGGGGATGTGGCTCAATGGTAGAGTGCTCACCTAGCGTGTATGAAGCCCTGGATTTGATCCTTAGCACCACAAGAACCAAGGGGTGGCGGTGGAGAGGTGTGGAGAAATAGAAACACTGAAAGAACATATTCTCAAAATTCATGTGCCAGCTCTCATTTGAGGATGAATTCAGTTCAGTTATTAAAACATGTACCCCACTCATAGTCCCATACTTGAGCAAATTTAGAGTGATTTGTGAAGCTGAGATGGGTGTAATTCCATCATCAGGACTCACAAACATAAAAAAGTTATTTATTAGACTGGACATAACAACTATCCCCTTTTTAAACTTTACATGAAATGCACATGAACATCACCTGAAAAGGTAAGATTTTCAAAATAATAGTATAAATGTCTACTTCTGGACCCAGTAGTCTTTCTCCCATTAATAGAGAACAGAGATTTCCTGTATTCTTTTATTTTTTATGGGGATCTCTTAACCCTGTATAAGTATTACCAGATATAATACCATTTTCATTTGTAGTCATTACTGAAAAAAGTTGAGAGGGAGGTGAAAGCCATAAAGAAAATTTCACTAAAATTGACTCTCAATCAAATTCACACACAATTAATACCACAGTTTGTTTTGAGTTTTAAGGATGAAATCAAGTAGTAGTATAGGAAACATTTACTCCTGTATTTCCAGTTCTTGCTGTGTAGGCAGAAAAAGAAAGAAAAAAAAGTTAGAAACACACAAAAAGTTTAAACATAGTCATATATAATAAAAAGCAAAGGTTAAAAACAATTAAGAGTCATTTTAATATCAAGAGGAACATATTTATTTCTTTGGGGGGAAATCAGTCATGGGAGAATAGCAGTTTATACATGAATATATTACTTTAAATATAATAAAGTTAAAACTAAAACAAAATATAAAAACTTTAATTTTCAAGGTTTAATGAGATTATAAATCATATACACTCTTTTTTCTCTTCCTCCAGTTTAATGTACTTAAATAAACCTAGATGTACAAAGTAGTGCAAATAAATTAATTTGGTGGTGAGAAAAGAAAGAAATGACATTCCAGTATTTACCTATAAAACAGGAAACCAAAACTAACACCATTAACTACATGAGTTTCCACAGAAACAGATATAGCCTATGACATCTTCTGATATTATCTTTCCTGCACACACACACAAAAGCTTTATTCCTGTGCCAAAAAAAAAAGTTACCCATTATTTCCATTTAAAATGTTATGTTAAAATTAAAAACAGTCAAATTCTACTCTACAAATCATTTATAATCCTTCAAAAAAGTTCACGATTCAGGGACTTAAAGACCCATCCATGAAATTCTCACCCTTGAAGTCTTTTTTTTTTTTTTTTAAATTAAGTATCACTCATGGGCTTGGGTCGCGGCTCAGTGGCAGAGAGTTTGCCTCTCACATGTGAGGTACTGGGTTCGATTCTCAGCACCACATGAAAATAAAACAAAATAAAGATATTGTGTCCATGTATACCTAAAAAATATTTTAATAAAAAAAAATCACTCATGACTGTGAAGAATAGAATTTACCTCAAATAAGTCATAGCCCTCAGATTCTTGTCTGTCATATGGACGAATGATACCATCTTCCTGAATCAGGCGTGGGGGACGGAGGCTAGACACTTCCTCAGTTGATTCTGCTGCCCTGAATAAGAAAGCAGAAAAAGGGTAAGAAACTAAGTGAGAATCTTTCAAAATAATACAATTATACATGCTGATTAGACACATAAATATTTTATAAAAATGATCAGTAATTTTAAATAGCTTGTCCAAGATAAAACAAAAAAACATTAAATCCATGACTATCTGACTCTAAGGCCCTCACGCTTTTCTTAAGGAAAAGAAAATGTCAAATAGTAAAAGCACAGATTGGATTATTTACTCTTTGAATCCTTGGTACCTGCGAATCAAAAGTATGAGCAAACATCTGTGGAATAAAAGAGAAACTGAGCCATAAAATGTTTTTTCTTATTCCTTTCTGGTAGCACTTTACCTTGTAAAGCTGAAAAGCTTCCAATGAAACATAGAGCTTTAAGAGCAGGCAAAACATCTCATCTATCTATGCAGTCCTAGTACCAATTAGAACACAGAAACAGCTCACACACAACATGCTCTCCATACCTCTGAATGCCTTGGAAAGTACTACTGGCCATATCTATGATTCCACCAGTTGGACGAGCCACCGCACCCACAAGCCCTTTTCCAATTCCTTTAAAGAATCCAGCAGCTCCCTCCTTTTTGGCACCTTCAGAAAACCATAAATAATGAATATAAGATATTTTAAAATAAGCAAAAACCTGAGCCAAACTTGAAGTAGGACAGAAAAGCCTGAACACCTAAGGAATTTTCAGGAAGCAGGTTTATTGACTGCAGTCAGTCCAAATTCTCTGATCAGAGATTTTGGCAATTCTTTGAACTATATTTATAGCTAGTGGGAGGGGGGGCTTAGAGGTTTTACATGACAAGTGCTTTACTTCCATCCTCTAGACCAGGAGTTTTGCAAGTTTTTTTTTTTTTTTCCTGCAAACCTGGCATTTACAAAAAGAGGAAACTACCAACCACGATATCCTCTGCATGCAGAAGTTTTTTCTTTTCTTTTTTGGTACTGGGAATTGAACTGGGGGTGCTCAACCACTGATCTACATATGCAACCCTATTTTGTATTTTATTTAGAGATAGTATCTTACTGAGTTGCTTAGCACCTCACTTTTGCTGAGGCTGGCTTTGAATCTCAATCCTCCTGGAGCCTAAGCCTCCTGAGCTGCTGGGATTACAGATGTGTGCCACATTGCCTGGCTAGAAGTTTTTTCTGACATCATATGTAAGAAGCTTTCTGAGAAAAGGGGACGATTTGCAAGCCACAAATATGGTGGGGGTTTCTGCTTAATTAATGGTGAGGGTCTCTCGGTAGGGGGGTCTCTGACCTGCTTCAAATCCAGAAAACTTCAAGAATTTGAAATTCTGAACAAGTTAAATTTAAATTTAATGTGATAAAATCGTGGTTCTCCAAGTGTTAAATGCAAATTCACCCCAGACCTCCTAAATCAGAAATTAGAAGGTGCGGGGACAGCAATCTATGTTTTAATAATCACTTCATCAAATCCTTAAGGCATGCTCAAGTTTCAGAACTATTGACCTAAGAGTTTAGTCAGCATTAGTGACTGGAAGGTCTAAGAACTGACAGGAAAACCTTCTCTCTCTCTCTCTCTTTTTGTGACAACCATCAAGACTTTTCAAGCAGTGTACTTTTAAAAATTATAACAACCTTATTGCAAAAGTTTTCACATAAAAGAAAGCCTATGGCCATTAGCAATCTTCCTCCATTCTCCATTTTCCCCTACCCTTCCTCACTTGATCCTACCACCCAGTTTACTTCCTTTCCCTGCTCCCTCCCCAGAGCTAGGAAACCATCTAGAGAAACTTCCTATCTTTATGGATTTTCCTATTCTGGATTTCAAACAAATGGAATCACTGAACATGTAGACTACTATACCTGGGCTCTTTTTACTAAGTATCATGTTTTCAAGCATAGGTGTCTTTCATCTTGTAGCATGTGTTAGTACCTGATTTCTTTTTATAATTAAACCCTATTCCATTGTATAGATATGCCATGTCTTAATTTATTCATTCATCAGGGGAGAGACATTTAGGATTTTTCTACATTTTGTCTACAGTGAATAATGCTATGAATATTCACATACAAGCTTTTGTTTGGACACCTTTTTCAGTTCTTTTGGATATATATCTTTGAGAAGAATGACTGAGTCATATGGTAACTCCAGGTTTAACCTTTCGAGGCAAAGCCAGATTATTTTTCTCCAACATGGCTGTACTTATTTATATTCCCACCAGTGGGGCATGAGGATCATATCTCTCCACATTCTCTTTAACACCTGACTTTAGTAGTAGGTGTAATGTAGTATCTCACTGTGGTTTGATTTACATTTCCATGTGACCAATGAAATATGTTTACTAGCCATCTGTATATCTTCTTCGGAGAAATGCCTATTCATGTCCTTTGCCTATTGAGTTATAAGAGTTCTTCACATACTCAAGATACAAGTCTCTTATAATTTGCAAAAAATTTTCTCCCATCCTGCAGCTCTTTTCCTTTTCTTGTTGGTGCCCTTTGAGAAACAAATATGTTAAAATTTGATAATGTCCAGTTGACACACATCTAGAAAGGCTTTACCTAACCCAAAGTAATAAAGATTTATTTCTATATTTTCTTTTGAGTTTTATACTTCTGCTCTTATATTTATGCATTTAATCTATTCTGAGTTATATAGTTTCTCTCTTACATTTATGAATTTAATCATAAATATACAGTGTAGGTAAGGGTTCAATTTCATTTATCATGTGGATACAAGATGTCTCAGCACCGTCTGTTAAAATGATCATTCTATTCTATAGAATGGACACAACCTAGTGTTCAAGGAATAGGCTTATAGTCCTAAAAGGAATGGGAACCCCTTTCAAAGATCAATTAACCATAATTGTAAGGATTTATTTCTGGACTCTCAATTGTATCCCATTGATCTATTTGTCTATACTAACATCAGGATCAAGCTTAGTTTACTGCAGCTTTATACTGTAGTAAGTTTTAAAGTTGGAAAGTGTAAGTCCTTCAATTTTGCTCTTTTTTTTTTTTTTTGAGATTGCTTCCACTAATTTAAGACTCTCCAATTTATATATAAATTTTAGATTCATCTTGTCAATTGCTGCACAGAAGTCACATGGGCTTTTGATAGGAATTACAACAGAGAGCACATTATTTTTTTTAATGGGAATAAAAACAAATAAAAAAACAAGCCAATTGCTCCTAAGGGCCCCAAAGAATCTAGACTGTCGATGGAACTGTTGAAACCTGCACTCAAAGTCTAAATCACAGACACTACTTAATCTTTCTGCTTTCTGAAGAAAATATATTACAGTTGAAGACTATGTATATAAAATATAGTCCGTACTCTCTCTATTAAACATCTAGTAGTAACAACAACTGCTAGTCAAGCATCAGCTCTTCCAGCTCTGCACAGGAAGGAGCCCTTCTCAACCTACCTTCCACAGGCTTTGTTATTATTCCTGTCACTCCACCAACAACTCCCTGGGGGAAAAAAAAAAAAAATCAGTCACAGCCTTGACTGAAGGGAAGGTGCTTCATTTTAAACCAACACTAGGGGTCTCTACACACATACTAGAAACGATTGCTTTTTAAAAAACAGGACTTGATAATGTGAACAACATGCACATATAAGTGAGCACTGTGATTTTATAAATATTAAATCACAGAAAATTTTAAATTAGAACACCTTACAGAAGTAAAATCTTATAATAGAAAGAGCAGTAAATAAAAATATTCTAACTCCGGTTCTGGTATATTCAGCTATATAATCCAGGCAGTTGATTCATTATCTGTAAGCCTCAATTTCTATGTCAGTAAAAATGAGTAGAGTGAAATATCTCTAAGATCTAATTACAAATTTTAATGAGATTACTTTGCAAATTAGTGAAAGTGTAGAAAACAGAAAATAAAGGAAACTCCCAAGGTAGCAAGTAATCCTGACAAAGTACTTTAGAGTATATAACAGACATTAAAAGTCACTGGCTCAAACACAGCAGTTGCAGTTTCCTAAAATTATTTCCAAACTTAAAATATTAAAGTACTTACATGTTCTTAATAATTTCAAGTAATGGTACTAACTAAAATTACTTTTATATTCTGTAAACACATAGAAAGAGAACTGAACACACATTAAACTGAAAAGATTACATACCTCTAGAAAGCGGTGAGGGGTGATAAAGAATACTCTAGCTTTATCTATGTTGTTTTAATACTTTTTATTAAAAATAGAACTTAAATGTTCTTGTAATGATTTGTAAGGAAAGAATTCACTCAGTACCTATATAATTAAGCAGTAGTCACATGATATCTACATAAGTTTAGAAGTTTTAAAAAGCAATGAAAGGCAGTTCCTGGTTTATCACTTAAGTTTCATACATTCCTTGCACAAAAATGGATGACTAGAGGACTAAATCTGCCTCTCAAGAGCCCTTCCTCCCTCTAATATCACCACTACCATATTCCCCTGCTGCTCACTTCCTCCCCTTCCACACTAGGGCTAAGGTGCCATCAATTAGAGATATCCCAGTCCAAATGGAAAACTATGTTGGGGATTTGGGAATAGCACTGGTGGAGCCAGGGAGGAAGGAGAGCAAAAAGGAAACCACAGCTCCCAAAGTTATCACTATTGCTACTCTGACAGACCTAGACTCATAAGTGGCATTCTAAGTTTCAAATGATAGCTAGAGTGCATATTTTAAAGTATACATATATAAAAGTCAAGGGTTTTTGAAGAGTCAGCTGGAGACTTACTCGCAGAAAGCCCTTCCCTCCTCTGGCCAGGCTGTCTCCAAAATCTTTAGGCTGTCGACCCATCTCTTCTCTTCTTTTTTGCTGATATTCCTTGTCCATTGTAATTGCTGCCAAACCTTTCCCAACAGAACCTGTGATTCGAGATACAACTCCTGCTGCACCACCTACAAAAAGGCCCAGGAGAGTGAGTCACATTGTTTCTTTAGAAAACCATCATCACAGTACACAATATACAACTGTTTTAAACTAATAGGTGCTTAAAATCCTCATATGCAAAAATGTACAAATTATTTTTTGCCATTTATCAAGAAGAGGAATAAACTTATTTAAATAAAGTACAGTGATTCAACACCATCAAGTTATACTAGAAAATCAGCAGGCTACTTTTATTTTCCATTTAAAAATAAGGAAATATACACACACATAGGTGATACATACCTACTGTGTGTCCAAAGAGACTTCTTACTCCAATCACTAATCCTTCAGCAAATTCTTCAGGGCCTTGAACAGCACCCTGGCTCAAAGAAAAGTTTACTACTTAAAATTTAAATTAGTTTAAGACTTTCAATCTAATATTTCAGGGTTTCTGTGAAGACACAGAATGTGTTATGATCCATAAAGACTGGGATGCAACAATTTTTATCCTATATCCCGAATAATGACACCACACCCACTGTGATAGAAAATATTTTAAACACACATGACCTCAGAGGATTCCATAAGATGACAAATTTAACAGGTGTGAATCATAGGCTTTAATTACAATCTGAAGTTGGCCTTCCAGTATAAAGTTCCTTTAGAATGCTCAAACTGACTACACTAGCAATAGACTGAGTCCACATATTTTGGACTCTTTGTTCTTTCATTTATTCTTTCTGTGTTGTCCTATTAAAACCCTCACTATACTAGGCTCCTGAACAAGTCTGTTGAAAGCTTGAATATGAAGCAAAGTCAGTTTTAATGCCCCATTAATCCTTTTGTGGAAGACATGGGCACATTTATTGCCCAGAAGAGCACTAGACATGCTCATTTAGTTTTAAAATAACCTTTCAATATCATCTCAAGTACTTTTAAATAAAAAATGTAAAATTGATTTTTAAGTATTTAAACATTATTCAGTTCCTAGATACAATTAAAATATGAATTATTATTTGTCAATAAAAATAGAATATCCATTTTTCTATATGTATACTGAAATTAAAAAAAAATAATACCTGGAAGGGTTCATAGAACAATGCTTCCACTCCTTCAGACAGACCTCTAATTAATCCAAATGGGTTTCCAAGCACATCTAAGCCCAATACAAGGACATACATCTGTTTTAAAAACTAAAGAAGAAAAAAAAAACAGTAAATTATTTACTACTGTTGACAGAAACAACATCAAGCCACACTTAATAGGAAAAAAGTGGGGATGCTGACTAAATTAGGTTTGTGTTTTCAGGCAAGCTGGTAGAACAACAACTACATACATTACCAGATCTTCAATATTGTAAGTACAAGGCACTGTGTTACACTTTACATGGAGCTCTCAAATTAGACAGAACTAAGTTTAAGGCACAGTCTGTTAATAAGCAGTTATGTGACCTTGGACAAGTCACTTAGTCTCTATCAGCCTCAGCCTTTTCATCTATTAACACAGGAGGTTATACTCATGTTGCATGGTGAGAATATATTAAATGAACATGTAATTCAGTAATTGTTAGTTGTTTTTTATTGTATTATCATCACTTTTACTAATGAACTACATGAAGAATAATTATTAACTGAAAAAATGGACAATAGAACTTATTTGAACATATAATAATAATAATGTCTATATTACTATAGGTGAAAAGATCTTCCAGCAGAAGATGGAAAAAGAAATATCACCATGCAGCTCCATGGCACAGCAATGGTACTTGAGTGGCCTGAAACAACTACTTTTTGTATACACACCCAAAACATGAAGTGACTGATGCAAAGGAAGGAAACTGGCTTAGAATTCCTCCTACAACTCCACTAGACTACATTTAGAAACTGCTGTCACCGAAGAACTTAAGTTAATGATTCCAAAGTCACTATTATTTCCCAAAGTTGAAAAGGTATTACTGCAAAGGGAAAATAGCATGGGAATAAATTTTAAAAGGAATATAAAGAGTGGTAGAAGAAAGAAAAATTAATCATTTAAGAAATCACTAAGTATTGAGATTACAAATTGAGGTAAATATGTAAACATTACCACACACTATACAATTACATACAAATATTTTGCTTAAATATTTTATGAAGTATATTCCTTATGAGCTACTATGATGGGAAATTACCTGCTCACTGTAATGCCGAACAACACTCCACATGAGCTGATCTCGCTTGTAAAACTGGTATCGAATTTCATAATAAGCAAGTCTGGGAGGAGAAAAAGGAAAGATTTAATGATATTAAGATTATTTTCTGGACAAATGTATGATGTATGATATGTCAAGATCAATGTAATGTTTTGAGCAACCAATACATTTCTGATGTTTAAAATTAAAAAAAAAAGAGATTATTTTCTGAAAAAAAAGGACTTGAAATTTCAGCAATAGCTGAAATAACTAGTCATAGTTATTTCTTTCACAATTAACTTTGTATATCTGCCACATACAATTTATGGTTGATGTCTTATCATTATGGTAACAAAATTATTATAAATATAGTATAGTCTCATAAATTTTTCATAAACAAAAAGAGTAATAGTTTAAAAAAGTCAACAATCATCCACCCATACCATAATTTTTAAGTTTGTTCTCATTTCCCACTTTGAATTCTTTCTTTTCTGTGCAACTATAAAATATCTAAAACATTTTGTATGCCACTTTTATTCTAAACATTGTGCAAACATATTTCTCTATATCTTTATTCAAAACTCCTATGTCATCATTTTGAGCAGATGCCTAGCATTCCGTTTTGTGGTGGTGCCATAAAGAACAATGGTCAGACATGCCCAATTTCTGGTTTAAAAAAAAAAAATTAATGTTACCATGTGTATATTTTATGTAACTCTCTGGTTGCATTTTAAAGTTTCTTAAACTGAATTCCCCCATAAAACAATTACTAAGGGAAAGATAACAATAACATATGTGTGATATATATACATGTATATATTTATGATGTAAATATAATATGATATCTCAACACACACACTCACATCCTTCCATTCATACCAAAAGAATAAAAAAGTGCACATTTCTTAGATCCAACTCGCTCTAGTACTAGGATTACTCATATTTTGAAATCTTTGACAAATTATATATATTGTAAAAATAAAGTCAGACAACTCCAATACCTGTCAATCATGATCTGTTTTGTAAATTATCTCTTATTTTCCTATGGCTATTATCTTTAGATTTTTTCATCAATGCTCAATATTAAGATGATTTATCACCTCTGTCATAATTATCAGTATTTTCCAGTTTTTTCCTTAATTGTTTTCACCAATTTTGCTATAAAGTGGTCTCTCCCTCTCTCACTTTGCAGTGATGGGTGTCAAATGCAGGACCTTGCACAACCTAGGCTAGAGCTTTACCATTGAGTTATATCTCCATAATTTTTATGTAGTCAAAATATCTTGTATTTTTTTTCTCAGTGCTTTTAAGCTTGAAAGGACTTCTCAAAATTTGATAATAATTAACTTCTCTTAAGTCTCTTCACTTTGAATTTTGTATTTTATCCTTCATTTCCTCTGAAATTTAGTGCACATGTGAGATGAGAAATGGACTTTTTTGTATTCCCAAGTAACTATTTGTTCTAATACCTTAGTTAAATATTGAATTCAAATAATGATTGAATGTACATTTGTCTGTCACACATAAACATTCTCACATTAAATGTAGCAAGGAGTTCTTATTTCCAACTTTGCTAAATGGTTATACTGAAATCTTACCCAACTGCTACATATTTCTTAAAATAACTATTTTAAAATACAGTTCCTTTACAATATTCTATACTAAAATAATTCCATTTTTATTCTACATTCATGCATTATCTAGATATGAGTATCCAAAAAAATTCACCCTTAATTGTAACAAATAAAATAAGCATACCTAAAGTATATAAGGAAATGAACCAAACTTTTCAAGTATGAGTAGTAAGAGACATCTATTTTCTAGTCTAATGTGGTACAAATGGAGAGGATATCCAGGAACATAACCTTGGCACAAATGGTACAAATGCTTTCCAATGAACTTTAACAAAAGTCTTACTTGAATATAAGGTCATCCACATCAGTTAGAGTAGCACCTATGCTTTTCAACAGCAGGTTAACAGAATGAATTGCAATCATTTCCTGTTTTTCTTTGTCTGATTCTTCACCTCCAGAACCCAAAGACAGACTCAAATGCAACTGAAAGAAAAATCATGTTCAATAAATGAAACATAAAAACAAAAAAATTAAATACTTAGGTACCAGATTGTCGGATGCAACCAAATGTATCCTTCAAAATTAATTTGATTCCCAATCTATTCCTGTGAACATTACACAGAATATACTTTTGATTCTCATTTTTTTTGATAAAAAAATTACAGTCTAACTCAAAAAGAAAGCTCTATTTGAAGTATAAATACCATTTTCATATGGAGGAGAGCTTTCACAAAAATGGCATAATCATCTTAAGAAAAAAAAACATGTCGCAAGTAGTCTGCCATCAGAACAATGGATATTACTTATTTTCAATTAAAGTAAATCATTTATGGAAAAATTAAGATAATAACTGATATAACTATGTCACAACAATAACATGACAAATATGGTAATAGTTAGCAAGTTGCCATAAGTTTTTAAAAGAGTAATAAGGTTTTCAGCTTCCATAGACACTCCCACTGATTACTTAAATGTGGGATTTTCCCATTTCCATCTGGCTTACATTTTTTGCTGTATCAACACTGGCGTATAGTGCAAGAACACATATATAAAAGATAATTCAACATGACAAATAAAGTTGATCACTCTCCTTTCTCATTCTGCATTTTTTAGGCATTTTACCTAAATGATGTAGAGCTCGAGTAGAATGGACATAGGGTGAGGCCAGGAAAACCTGGTTTGTTTTTTCTTTAATGTGGATTACCCATGTGTAAAGTCAGGGAGTGTTGAGGTCCAGGAAGATAAGCTCAGGTGGAAAGAGCTCCTACCTTTCCCTAAGGCAAAATCACCAAGTACTAAGAAAATAACTGTGGCTCATTATTCAACTTCATGGCACAATTCCCAGTGTGCCTAAAAACATGAGTAAGTAAATCACCTTTAATACTCCCCAAGATTATAAATTCCATGAAGTTATTTTGTACCTCCATGGCAATTTTATAACAGGCATTCAGTAAATTTTTGTTGAAGGTATTGTTTAACCCCATAAATAACTGATTTTCATTTACTCGTAAGAAATTGTGTATAATATATCATATAAAACAATATAAATCTTACACTTGATACTGTTGCTATGTCTGATACCATCAAACTAATATATAAATTTTAAATAATTCTATTTTATAAATCCATTCATTTAGCTGAATAGATTGAAAATGAAAATGAAACTGCTATCAACAGTTTTTGAGAATGTAAAGGATCATCGATATTTTAAAGAGTTACTTAATTGTAAATCTGGCCCATTACACAAGTTCAGAGCATTATGGTTGATAGCATTTGTATATTTGCTAGCTGTAGTCTTCCCCTGTAAAAGCAAAAACAACAAAAAGGGAAAAGGAAATGGGTTCATAAAGCACAAAATCAGGCAAGTGAAAGGTATCCAATTTTCCACTTCCTTAGTTACAAACAAATTCTGGAAATGAGAAGAACACCCCATGAACAGTATACTACCGACTTCAGCGTTTTCACATTCTGGTCAAGAGCACTCATAGCTTACTGTTTAGACAGTGCTAGTAGTTACAAAGTACAACCAAAACATTAAATCTTGGTGAGCACTGCTATGCTTAATTAAGAAGTGCCTTTGTCAGCTTCTTCCTTGAATAAAGAGGTGATTAATTCAAGACTAGAGAACATGATCTGATGGTTTATCTGTGAGAATTATGACTGACATACATTACAGAGAATTGTCTTAATTATTATGATTAATCAAACAAAGTTCCTGGCAAATAATGTGATGAAACAAATAAGAAGCTACATTTAAACACAGACCCTTTAAAAGTTCTAAAACAATTTCACTAAATTTTCAAGATAATTATTATAACAAACCTTAACAGGAGATATATGGAAATGTTCAAAGAAACTAAGAATTGACATATCAGTCATTGATGTCTCCATTAATTCTGTGTTTAGAGCATCGATATCTTGTTGGATTAATTTTGTCTGAAAAAAATTAAATAGAAAAATGTAAATTTTTTTATCTACTATAATTTGCTCAGAAACTTTTTATCTATTATAATTTGATTTAAATTTTTTAACTTTATATTTTTCCCAAGGAATAAAAATCGTTACCCGTTTTCTTTCAGCTTCTGGATCAGTTGTTGGAGTGAACAGTGCAATAATAGCTCCAAGAAATCCTTGATCAACTTTTAAGGCCATTTCTTGAATAAGGACCATAAAATACCTATGGAAAAAAAAATTAAGATGGAAAAGGGTTTCAATCAATCCTGGTGATTTTCAATGTTAAAACTATGATTTTATCAAAGTCCACAGTCAGATCTTATTTCTTTGTCTCTTAAAAATCATGTTAATAAGATTGAAGTCTACTTAGACTGATACTTTCAGTACACTAAAAACTTCACTGAGGTAGTAGAGAGGTACTGAGTAATACTGAGGTAATATATGGTATTAATAGCACTCAGAAGTCCCAAGCACTCAAATGTATCGTGTCACAGTAAACATAATTATAATTAGAAGATGTAGCAAGAATCACCCAATTTTTAAAGTGTATAGCAAGTGCTTGAAAGAAGACAGCTCACAAATACATACTTCATTTCTTTTTCACTATTTTATATTCTAAAATAGTGAAGGTGGTTGAAGGAATTCTACATTTTAAAACATGCACTATTATATAAATACTCATAAAAAATTACTCAACCAAAAGTACATTAATAGGTTCAGTTGGAAAATAATTTTTATACAGAAGTCATTTTCAAAAAGAGTAATATTTAGTTTCAAAACAGAGTGTTTTAAATTCCTTTAGATAAACAGCAGAAATCTTTCTTACTTGAATTGTAAGACTTTGCTGTACTCATTAAATCGTGTGATGATACTCACATCAATGAAAGGTTTGGGCTCTAAAAGAAAAAAAAAAGAATAAAGGTGAAATTATCAAAGCTTAATACTAGGTCAAACTAAGGTCTAACTTCTATGAATAAGGTATACCTGTATTTCTTTTGTTTTTTACCTGAGTCCAAAGCAATAGATTTTGGAGGGGCCACAGGATGAAATACAACAGGGAACATTGTACCTGGTAACTGATTATCAACCTGAAAGAAAAGGAAATCAACTGAGCAAAATTTTAAATTATTTAGACATAAACTTTCAGTTTCACAGGTATTATGAAAAACATTAATTTAATCTTAACTATCAGCACATACATATGGTACCAATAAAATTTTTACTTTAAATCTTTAAAACTTTTTATACACTTCAGAAAGGATAAGCCATTATATAAAATAACAGCTGTATAATTGTATTAAGAATTGTACATCATTAATGCAAATATCTGTACCTGCATCACACAGGATTTCAAAGTTCTACAGTTTAAATAAAATACAAGAACAGACTGAACATGAAAACAGAGGATAAGCAGAAATAAGAAAAAGAATAAAAATGTCCTAAATAATACTTAATGGTTAAAAGGAAGTACAGAAGGGAGGCTGTGAGACAGTAAGCAAGCAAGTCCCCCAAAATAACTTCCAATAAAGCCCTGCTCTTTGCTAGGAAGAATGGGTGAACAAAATCTTATTTGGAATCCCTTAAAATATTTCAAGAAAAATTTAAAAATCACATAATCTCAGTCTAAGAAAATACTCTTGGCAGGTTAAATGGTCAACTCAGTCTCACAATGGTTACACGGTCTCTAGACTTGGACTGTGGGTGAGATGCTGAATCCATGGAATATAAAAACAAAAAGAAAAGATACAACTTATGGGTTGGTTGTATGTATGTATTTATTTATGTGCGGAGGACCTCACACATGCTAAACATGCACTTCACCACTAAGCTACACTCCCAGGCACCCAAAAATTGCCTATTTCAATGTAGATTATAACAATATAAAAAAGAAATTTCATTTCCAAGATTCCCAAAGTGATTAGAACATCCATTTAATTGAGGATGACAATCTTACCTGAAGCCAGTACAACCTGGCCCTTAAACTTCTCTGGTGAGGAGACTGCTTAAATTCAACTTGAATTCCTGATAAAAAGTCTCGTTTAATAGGGCACTGAACAGGGAGACGCATTTCCATTGGAACTTTACCAAAATTAACCTGGGGAGAAAAAAGCATATTTTTTTCTCGGATTAGTTACCCTATTTTAAATATCTGTTTCCTCATCAGGCAGAAAGAAAAGGTTATTTTTATCTCAACAAAAGAGATAACTATATTAAGGTGATCTATTAAGATTTCTGAAGTAGAAGCCATCACTTTTCTAGCAAATTACTAGAAAAAGAAGAATTCTATAAGTTTTCAATTATAGATGTAATACTTAAAAATTATTTATATAAAAAATTTAACAGTAAAGGAAAATTCCAGTTAATTCTAAACAACCTTTGTTACACAGCAAATAATTAATGGCTTATTTATCCTTGACACTAGTAGTATAGTTTATTTTTCACTGAAGCATAGCCAATACTAATTGGGGCATTCACAGAGAATGTAACAAACTCAATCTTCAGATATTAAAGACAAAGAGAAGCCAAAGTATATGACTAAACCAGATTGAGCTAAAAACCACTGTCAAGCTTCTGGAGTCTTCTTGGAGTAAAGATGACATTTTATTTCAGCTTTGTAAGGTCTCCTGGAGAGCACACCTTTATTTGTGGATATCTACCCACATCCAACAATCATTCAGTGAAACAATTTAATTGAGCAGGATTCATTATTTTTCATCAATGAAATACATAAAGCAGTCTTTATTTAACAATATACAGGTATCATTTGAAATATAAGAGAAAAAAATTTCAATAAGCAATCATGATTTCCCCACAGTATTACTAAAAACAAGTTCCATGAAAATGATTTGTAAATAGAACAAATTGCAAAAACAAAGACTTAAAGCCTGCTTAATAGTATGAGTTAATAACATTTTAATTCAAAATACACTAGCAATCCTACTACTAAATAAAAGTTTATTTACTAATATGTAAATTAATTTCTGCACACAGTGAGCATTAAAATTTTCTTTACTCCCAACAACAAAATAAACAAAGAAAAACTATAAAACTATGAACTACAAACATATAAGGCTTAAAACAAAAATATTTTGGCATACCTCAAAATTACTGTCTAGCTTAATCCAGCCACGGTCTCGTGATACTTGATATTTCTGATATGACTGTTCCAGTAAGATTATCTGCTTTTGACTAAAAGGCTTCCATTTCTGCTTTGGTTTCATCTCCCAAACAACACCAGAACTAAGATAATTCACACACAAAAAAATTAAATTAGAAATACATATATTTAAGTTTGTGGAACTACTATTCAACTCCAGATTAATGTGACTACTAGTTAACCATGGAAATTGTATTCATACAAGAGATTTTTTAAATACCAAACTATAACTGTGTAAAGATACATAAGGAATAGGGTCAGGAGAAAATATTTTTCAATCACACACTGATATCAATCAATTCAAGTATTGGCAAACTTTTTCTTCAAAGGGCAATGATGTTTTTGGGTATTGTGGGCTGACACAAAATCAAGATTATAATGTATGTAGTTAAGTATCAAGAAAAAAAAACTTCCATAAATTTTTTGAGGAAATTTAAAATATAAAATAACAATTGAGTATAATTTTTTAAAACAAAGGTCTATCAGATAAAAATATTATTCTATTAAGGTTTTTTAATATTAAAATCTACAAATATTCATCTATTAATGCTGATGTTGTAATGAATATCTACAATGTCTTTTCACACAGATATTGCTGAATACTGATATTAATATTTTATTTTTTAATTACTTTATTACTTGAAAGGCATTTATAAAATTCTACCTATTTCTTTCTCTTGATATTTGCTTTTTTAGCCTATTAATACCTTACAGGTCAATCATTTCCAGTGGAAGATTAAAGATTCTCAATTGCAAAAATTGATTCTGAAGTGTAGACATTTCTTTTGAATTTATATTAAAATCAGAAAAAAAATGTTGCTGGAACTGAAGGTGCAGGTCATAATTGAATCAGACATGATTCAATTAATTCCTTGTTGGTTAAAAACTTCATGGGACTAATGATGATTAAGTTCAGGGGACTTCATGAAGTTCACTATTGGACACTACGGGTTTGACAATACATGGCAGATTCAAATATTTTCCATAAAAATCTGCTGACCAATAATATAATACAAAACATACACTTGAAGTGCTTCACACTTTGAAACCTTTGTCCAAGTCCTTTTCTGCTCCACACATCTTTTCCCCATAATAAGTTTTATCTCAGAAGATTTTACCTAAGTTGTACTGAATTAGTATTTCTTCAACCTGTTTGAAAACATTCTTGCATATAAATATTCTATGTGAACTACTGATAAAGAATAAATCTTTGTCACTTCAAACTCAGCACTGACTTCTCAAATATACAGCAACTGAGCAGTACTAGGAACATCTGTTGACTCATCAGGAGCCATGGAAAAACACTCAGTATCATTTGCCCTGCCTTTTAATTGACTATTGATGTTGCTCTGAATGTCCTCAATTCTTTATGCAACTGTTCTCATGGAAAGGCTAATGGCCTTAGACAAGTTTATTTTCTGTGGACACATTTCTTTAGCTGCCACAATCAGACATGATTTAATTAACTCCCTATTGGTTAAAAAAAGCTTTCTGTGCTTGATCAACACAAATGAGTCATTCAGAAACTTACTTTGATTATAGCCTCATTTCTGTTGTTTTATTTTTGTGAAGAAATTCTGCTGCTATGAGATATTCTGTCATAAATTTTCTAATTTTTCTGGCCCTGGTTTTCCTGTGATTTTGAAATGCTGTCATGTGTGCCTAGTATGAAAATGTCAATATATTTGGTATTACTTTAGCACAGGTATAATATCATTAATTTAAAAAAAGCTTTTGATTAAGAAGATAATCCATATTCCACTATAATGTAGAAGAGTGACATTCAAAGTCCACTATTCTTATTTTCACATGATGGATGCCCATTGAGCATCTTCACATGCAGTAAAAGCAATGTGTACATCACTCACTCTGATCAGTAGTATACTGTGCAGCATGGCTATGTTCCAGTAAAATTTTACTTATGAGCAAAAAAATCTTAAGTTCATATAATTTTCATGTATTACAAAATATTTTTCTTTTGGTTAAAAAAAATCTCCTTTACATTGAAGGCTATATAAAAACATGCAGTGAACTAAATTTGGCTTACTGATCATACTTTGCTGACACGTGCATTAGAGAATACCGTTAGCAATATGGCAAAATATGAATTGGTAAATTTTAATTTACATTGTTGATATTAGTCGACAGAATGTAAACAATGTCTTCATTATATAATATGTTTAGGGCATGAAGTCAGTGAAGGTACTGAGTAAATATAAATTTGTTGTAGTTGTTGATATAAATCCAAGAACTACACATAATAAAAACTCTGAGAAAACTAGGAATGGGGGGGAACTTCCTCAACTTAATAAAAGGCATTATTAAGATCAGGAATAAGGCAAGGACATTCATTCTCACCCTCCTATTTAACATTGTACCAGAAGTCCTAGATAGTGTAGCTGGACAATAAAATAAAATAAAAGGTCCAAATAATCTGAAGGTACAAATAATCTGAAGGGAAAATAATGCTACCTTTGTTCACAGATGACATCACTGTCAACACAGAAAATTTCAAAGAACTAACAAAAACATTCCTGTAATTAATAAGAAATTATAACAAGGTTGACAAGAAACAAGATTAATATTATTCAAGTCAAATGCTTTGATATGTTTGCAAAAAACAACTGGAATTTCAAATTAAAAATAATATGATTTACCCTAGCACCAAAGAACTAAAATACTTAGGTACAAACAAAATATGTACATGATCTATATGAGGAAAACTACAAAAGACTGGTGAACAAAGTTGATGATCTAAGTAAACAGAGAAATAAACATGGATATAACAACTCAAGATTGTTAAGATGTCAGTTCTCCCAAATTAATCTACACATTCAGTCCAATCCCAATCAAAAAAGTATTTTGTGGATATCATCAAACTGATTCTAAAATTTATATGGAAAGGCAAAGAGACTTAAAAGATAAAATACTGAAAAAGAGAACAAAGTTGGAAGAATGATACCCTACTTTAAGAACTTTAATTTATTGGCCAAAAAATAGATGAACAGATCAATGGAAGGGAATAGAAAGCCCAGAAATAGACCCAAACAAATACAGTCAACTATTTTTTTTTAAAGAAATAAAGGTAACTGTGGAGAGAGAATAGTCTTTCCAACAAATATGTTAACGACTGATCATCCATATGCAACAAAAATGAATCTAAACATAAAGCTTTATTTTTCAAAAAATAAAAACTCAAATTGGAATGAAGAATTAATTGTAAAACGTAAAATTAGAAAACTCCTACAGGACAAAAGGTGAAAAATCTAAGTGACCATGGGTATAGCAATGACTTTTTATACACAGCAAAAGCACAAACCATGAAAGAGAAAAATGATAAATGGACTCCATAAAATTTTAAATTTTTGCTCTTTGAAAGATACTGTTAAGAAAATGACAAGAAGCCACAGACTAGGAGAAAATATTTGAAAAATAGATATCTGACCAAAGTCTGGCATAACAAATATCCAAAGAATTCTTAAAAATCAACAAAAAGATAGGAAACAACTGGTTAAAAATGGGCAGAAAAGATCCAGAGAGCTGAGGAAAAATATATTGAGTTGGCGAATAAGCCTACAAAGGATGGTCAACAACAGGGAACTGCAATTTAAAACAAAAAGGAGATTCCATACATATGATTCGAATAGCTAAAGTCAGTAGTTTCCAGAAGTTCAGGAAGGAGAAAGCCAGAGATGACAGGCTGAAAATAGGAGAGGTTAAGGCACTATATGACACTATAATGGAGAATATGTTTCCATACATTTGTCACAAACAATTCAAAATGCAAACCCTAAAGGAGACTATAGACTTTAGATAATAAAAATATATCAATATTAGCTGTAACAAATGTGCCACACTCTTGCAAGACCTTAATAATAGAGAAAACTTGGGAGTGTGCAATATAGAGGATCTCCATATTTACACACTATTTTTCTCTAGTTCTAAAACTGCAAACAAATAAAACCTATTTTAAAAATTATGCAACTTAGTATTCCTTTGAAACTTAGATGTTACTGAATTTGTATGATGATTTTAAAAATCAATCAAGTTATTAAGATGAATTTCACAAATGTCCTTTAACAGGTCAACCTAACAAAATATCATAGTGTCTATAATACTAAAGTTTAAAGAAGTGATATCAAAGAAATAAAGAGAAGGTAAAATTGGATATATAAGACTAAAAAATTATTTTCATATTTAGTTTAAAAATTCTCTGTAATATTGAAATGTAAGGACTTAACGGCATATGTGATACCATGTATAGTACCCATAGGTGTTTTGCAAAGTATGTTACATGCATTATCTGTGTTCTTATCTAATTTTACTTTCCTACTTAGGGTTAGGATTAGGAAAGTAAAATTCTCAACCTATGCTGGTTATATTTGGTATCATAACTATCATAACTATTTCATTTAATATCCCCAAGAAAGAATGAGTCTTTTATCAAACTCAGTGTGATTAAATAATAATAATAATAATAATGTTTTTCTTAAGTAGGTATAAACAGAACCAGAAAAAATAACTGTTCCATAAGTATTAAAAGTTCTCAAATGAAAGATTACTCATATCAAATCCAATTTCCTTTATGAACCTCTTTTCTAATTTATTTCTGATGGCTTTTCCCGACCCATGCCATTTTCTAGAACCTCTGACAAAATGAGTAAGTTAGTTCCACCTGTTTACATTGCAAATATATATAATTCTTTGTAGCATTTCTCAGTGTTTTTATAGTTTATTTAAGAAAAACCACTCAATAAGGAAAGAAGAAACTACTTTCTTCCCCACCAAATGACAATGGATATTGTGACGGTAAAAACAATATCTTACTCATCTTTCTATCTTTTGGGATTTTCAGCCAGCTGTTTAATTATTCGGTAAGTTTTACTGCATGAATGTACAGCATAACAAATTCAGAAAGAGTATGTTTACTCTTATCAAATTGAATATTATAAACTCAATGCCTTTTAAAGATTTCTGATGTTTTATCTTTCTTCTTGTATACCTGGTTATTCCAATGTATGAAACTTCCTGCTTATTTTCATTGTTCACCAATGAGAGCCCAAGACTGTGGAGAGACAAGGTTATTTCATGATCAGCCTGTTCCATTTCTTCTGCCTGCAGTGCTTTGGAAACCAAGGCAACATCATCGGTGAAAAGCAAAACTCTCTGGCGTCCATCTAGGAATGATACCCAATGTATCTGGATGTTTGCGTCGTATGGAAACTGTCCACATTCATCCTGAGAAAAGAAAGACTTTTCATTAAAGCCACACATATTTTTTTTACTATTTAAGGTCAAAGGACAGTAACTGAGAAAGATTAGAAAACTGTTGTCAAACCCATAGTGTCCAATAGTGAACTTCATGAAGTCCCCTGGACTTAATAATCATCAGTTCCATGAAGTTTTTAACCAACAAGGAATTAATTGAAACATGTCTGATTCAATTATGACCTGCACCTTCAGTTCCAGCAACATTTTTTTCTGATTTTAATATAAACTCAAAAGAAATTTCTACATTTAGAAAACTTTAAAAAGCATGTCCATAAAATGGAAAACTCTTAACCAACAAATTTATAAATAAAACTATAATCTATGTTAAAATGTACCATTTTTTTCAAACAATGACAAAGATTAAGAGTACTTAGCATTTTTATATCTTAGTTTGTGCTGTCCAGTTAATGATCAAAGGGCACTGAGCAGAAGCAAGAGAATCCTTTGCTGGAACCAATGCCACAAGATAATTACTTGTCTTCAAGCTGGAAAACAGTCTAGTTCAGATGTTTATTAGAAAAGCAACCTGATGCAAAACTAGCTTGATCTATTTTTATGTTTTAATAATTTATAACATAGCAAATATTTATGTAAATCACACTGCTAAATAGTCTAACTATGGTAATCAGTTTGAACTAAGTTTAAGAATAACCTTCGTGGCTAAAGGTTTTATATAGCACCTAAAACTATGAAGTTTGATTGGTTAGTGTTTTAGGAGACTAAATTAATATATTATTAATAAAATCCTTTTCAAAATTTTTATGCTAAACATAAACTTAACAGTTCCTTTCAACAGGCAATAAAAGTTCCTATTATATGCCTTTCCACCTTGTGTTTTGTTGGGAAAAAAAAAAAAAGATTTTACAAAAAGCACATTTTGTTATTGTTATTGTTTAAATTTTATTATTACTTTAAAAATATGCTGTATGGCAAAATTAACCTGTCCAATTTTTTTAATGTAATACTCAAATTTTCAAAGATGCCTATTAATAAGATGAACTTTGCAAACTATGAAATTTGATATGTATTTTAGTTTCAATCTCAAATTATCATTCCAATGTTCTGTTTTCCATCTACATTATGTTAAAAATTAAATGAAAAAAAAAAATAAATAAGGTATCAAACTCCAAAAATGTGTTTAATTAACTTCTAGCATTTTAATGCAATGTTATTCACGGCATGAATACTTGTGGTGGCCCCTCATTTTCTGTCATATTATGACAATCCAATAGTTGTGCTTTGGATTATAGTTCATCGAAACTAAAATGCAACAATTTGCCATATTTTTTTATTCTGTTTGCCTATTAAATCTTCACTATCTTTTCATGCTTAAAATTTTCTTGTTGGTTAGGTTAAGACAGATTTCTTGTAATTAGCACATAGTTAGATACAATATTCTTTTTAAAGAAACACCATCTTACTGTGTTGCCCACACTGGCCTTGAACTTCTGGCAAGTGATCCCCCTGCATCAGCCTCCCATGTAGCTAGGCCACAGGCACAGGCCACCACAACTGGCTTCAGTGTTACATACTGTTTTTTTTTCCTTTTTTTTTTTTTTAACTTAATCTGAGTATCTTTGTGACTAGAAGAATTTAAAGCATTTTCATTTACTGAAATAACTGCTGGGAAGCATGGTCTAGAAGGAAAAGTCTAGGACTATGAAGCCAGACAGAGCTGATTTTGAATCCCAACTAGCAGTCCTAAGTTATTACTATAAAAATTAATGATAATACATGAAAAGTATCAAGATATGATAGGCACTCAATTAAATGTTATTTGTCACTTATTATATACTTTCTTACACTTCTTTCTTAGAGCAAATTTTTCTTTAATTTTCTCCATTGTTTTAAAATCCCTTAACTCAATGATTTTAGTTCTACTAATTAATAGCTTTTTTAAAAAGACAATC
This sequence comes from Marmota marmota marmota, assembly GCF_001458135.2. NCBI lineage: Eukaryota > Metazoa > Chordata > Mammalia > Rodentia > Sciuridae > Marmota > Marmota marmota. The sequence goes on along the minus strand of NW_026000229.1, from coordinate 19,009,637 downwards.
TTTACTCCATAATTTCTCTAATTAAAATTTAGGATTAAGTGATATACATATTCTATGCACACAATATATTGTTTCCCACTCTGTTTTCATTTTAATTTGTTGTCATTTTAAAAAAATTTCCCCTTGCTTTCCTCTTACTTCTGTTGTCATATCTTTATAACTTAGTTGAGGAGGTATGGCATATATTTTGAAATTTTTCTTCTGATAAACAAATTTTCTAAGATCTAACTTACCTTCTCAATCTGTATGATAATGATTCATTTTTCTTGTAAAGTTTTTTTTTCCATAAATCCTATTGATTTTTTCCTGTTTATTCATACTCAGTTGAGGAAATATCTATCTATTTATTTATTTATTTTTTGGAAAGATATGTTTATACCTTATCTAAGTTTGTCAAGAATAAATGGACTTTCTTTGGACTCCCTTTTCAGGACCACTTACACCTGGGCAGAACTCCCTTCTCACATCAACTTAGTGGACAAAGAAATGGTCCATTTCCTTGTTTCTAGATCACTTTTCAATACCTAAAAGTCTATCTACTGAGTAGTACCATCTGCTTTTTCAACTGCCTGTTTCACTAACAAAAAATAGAAACATTAGAAACTGAAATCTGTTTAAAAACTGACACTGTCCCTGGGCTTCTTCCTAGACCTGCCTCTGTACACAGACCTTCATAGCCCTCTCCATAATGCTTCTGCCACCTTCTCTCTGTGTCTGCATGTTAATTCCTAAGAGTTGTGGTTGTTAAGCAGTATCAAATTTCAGGACAGACAAAACAATCCCAGATAAGCATAGGGTCTCCTGGTAGAGTTACTGAGCATCTGAGTCAGAAAGAAAAAAGGATCGGGCAACTGAAGTCTTGTTCTTCTGCTGTAAACCTCAGAATTTGTTATGAAAGTAAAGCACAAGCAAACCAACAGAGTGCCACCAAACTGTCTTGGTGAAAATCACTCCAATAATCTCATAACATATGAACTAGCAACCTCATTTTTCAAAGATTAAGTCTTTATCTTTTATAGGCATCTCTGAGAGAATATAGGAAAAGATAATCCAGTCACTATTGCCCAATTACAACTTCAAAGTAAACATCAAGAAAGCCTTCTTAACAACTAGCATTATTGGACAATGGAATATGACACTATATGAACCTTTCTTCATGGAATATATCTCTACAGAAACTGGATAACGTATCACGAATTTAAGAGCAATTCTGACATCAAATAGGAGGCTGGTAGATGAATTCTTAGGTTCCTTCCAGAGTCTTATATCAGAAACATATTTGATTAATTTAGCTATCTCAATATTACTTCAACAAATATTTCTTATGAGATAATTTATATGCTATCAAACTCCACTGATTTTAAAAAAATAGAGCCTTATTTAAAAAAAATGCTGAAAAACCTCAGTTAACAGTGGTATGGATATGTTTAAAATAAAGTTGTTTTTTACCAATCTTAAAATTCTTTCCTTTTAAAAAAGTTAAGAAGGTGCTTTACTTAACTTGGACAGGAAGGAACAGAACTACTTTTTAAATTGTAAATTTAAATTATTTTGACTCATCTACGATAAAATATTCAGTATGAACTGTTTGTAATCTAAAGTTCCAAAGTAACTTATTCTAAAAATATTTCCAATTCACTTTTAGTTCAGTAAGGACCAAGACAACCTGGTAAACTAGCTTGTTTACTTCCCAATCATCAGGAAAACCATATAGCACCTGATCCCATCAAATGATACCTTTAACAGATCATGTTCCCCAAGAGTTGCTGCATATCTCCATGTAAGTTTTCTTGTGCCAGTAGGATCCGCCCAGGCAAAAAGTCGAGCTTGTTTTGGCAGCAATTCTACTTCCTCCTGTGATCCACTAAAATACAATCAACAGAGGGAAAATTAGAATATCTTGGCCTTTAGAATCCCAGATCTGTAGTTTATTGAGAAGGGGATTTGCATACAAGCACTATGAAAGTGCTTCAGTTAATAAACCACAACTCTACCTAAAAATAAATACCTGAAAATGTCCAATAGACTAATACTTTTGATGTTTGGGGAAATGGAATACTATAGTATAATTTTCTTTCTAAAGGTTCATTGAACTATGAATTCATCCAAGAAGAAACATACCAATGAAATCCATTAAGGTAAATAAATTGGTACATAAGTGTTCACCTACAGAAATGGCTGTGATAGTAAATATCTTTAGTAGAAGAACTTCACTCAGTGCTGAAGTTTAAACTTTTGTTAATCAAATGCATACTTAAGATGTATTATGGGTCTCAGCATTAAAAAAAAGAAAGGTCCATGTGAAACAGCAGCATTTCCTAGGGACTTGCTGGAAACGTAGCCTTGCAGCCAACCCATAAGTTTAGAAACTATAGGTCCATATAATACAAAAACATTTAGAGAGAAGTGAAATAAAAGTAATCCAAACAGATTTTGATCCTTTCTGTACTTGTAAATCTGTTCCTAGATTCATACTATGAGAAATAAGAACAGGGAAATCTTTAAGGAATTTATATATTACATATATATACATATGTGTATATATATGCATGAATGCATTTATGAAAGTACTATTATGTACTTTAAAGGCTTAAATTTATTTGTTATAGCATTAAAGAAAGACATCATCAAAATGACAACATAAAAGTAATAATAAAATTCCAGATATAATAATAAATTCAATATCTCTCTCTACTCACTGACCTCCATTTAACCTTTTATTATCCCTAACCAAAAAACTACATTTCATTTATAGGACAAGACTAACTGAGCATTACCAGATTGCAAAGGGAAGGTAATACTTTAAAGAGTTTGTGAATATACTTAGTATACAACCAGAGATATGAAAAATTTGTGCTCTATATGTGTAACATGAATTGTAATGCATTCTCCTGTCATATATACATTAAAAAATTAATTAAAAAAAAGAGTTGCACAGTTCTTTATCAGCAATTCCGAAATTCAAAGGCTCTAAAAGCCCAAAAACTTTTCTGTAAGTTTGTTGTCAAGAAAAGTTGGCAGCAGAAAGAGAAATTAGGAAAACTACCCCATTCATAATAGCTGAAAAAATAAATAAATAAAATGCTTGGAGCCAGGTGTCTGTAATCCCAGCAGCTTGGGTAGCTGAAACAAGAGGATCACGAGTTCAAAGCAAGCCTCAGCAAAAGCAAAGCACTAAGCAACTCAGTGAGATGCTGTCTCTAAATAAAATACAAAATAGGGCTGGGGATGTGGCTCAGTGATAGGGTGCCCCTGAGTTCAATCCTCAATACACCTAAATAAATAGTTGAATAATTAAATAAATAAATAAATAAATAAATAAATAAATAAAGTACTTGGGAATCAATCTAACAAAAGAGGTAAAAGACTTCTACAATGAAAATTACAGAACACTAAAGAAAGAAATTGATGAATATCTTAGAAGATGGAAAGACCTCCCAAGCTCCTGGATAGGCAGAATTAATATTGTAAAAATGGTCATACTACCAAAAGCATTCTACAGATTTAATGCAATTCCAATTAAAATCCTGAAAACATTCTTCATAGAACTAGAAAAAGCAATCATGAGGGGCTGGGGTTATGGCTCAGTGGTAGAGCACTTGCCTAGGATGGTTGAGGCCCTGGGTTTGATCCTCAGCATCACATTAAAATAAATAAATAAATAAATAAACAACAACAACAACAAATAAATAAAGATTAAATTCTTAAAAAAAGAAAAAAGCAATCGTGAAATTCATTCAGAAAAATTAAAAACTCCAAATAGCCAAAGCAATCCTTAGCAAGAAGAGTAAAGGAGGAGGCATCACAATATCAGATCTTAAACTATACTACAGAGCCATAGTAACAAAAACAGCATGTTATTAGCACCAAAACAGACACGTAGACCAATGGTACAGAATAGAAGACACAGAGACAAACCCACATAAATATAGTTATCTCATACTAGACAAAAGCACCAAAAACACTCAATGGAGAAAAGAAAACCTGTTCATTAAATGGTGCTAGGAAAACTGGAAATCCACATGTAACAAAATGAAATTAAACCCTTATCTCTCACCCCACACAAAATTCAAAATGGATCAAAGACATAGGCACTAGACCAGAGACTCTGCACCTAATAGAAGAAAAAATAGTCCCAAATCTTCACCATGTCAGCCTGGGATCTGACTTACTTAATAAGATTCCTAAGGTGTAAGAAGTGATTGAATCAATAAATGGGAAGGATTCAAACTAAAAAGGTTCTTCATAGCAAAGGAAACAATCGATAATGTGAAGAGAGAGGCTACAGAATGGAAGAAAATCTTTAGCATACCCACCTGAGATAGAGTATTTATCTTAAAAATATATAAAGAACTCAAAAAAACTTAACACACACAAAAAAAACCCACAAATAACCCAATCAATAAATACGCTAAGGAACTGAACAGAAACTTCACAGAAGAAAATACAATCAATCAACAAATATATGAACAAATGTTCAATATCTCTATCAATTAGAGAAATGCAAATCAAAACTACTCTAAGATTTCATTCTCACTCTTGACAGAATGGCAATCATCAAGAACACAGGCAACAATAAATGTTGGCAAGGATGTGGTGAAAAAGGTACACTCATACATTGCTGGTGGGACTGCAAATTGCTGCAATCACTATGGAAAGCAGTATGCAGACTCCTCAGAAAACCTGGAATGGAACCACCATTTGACCCAGCTATCCCACTCCTTGGTTTATACCCAAAAGACTTAAAATCAACATATTACAATGATGCAGCCATATCAATGTTTATAAGCAGCTCAATTCACAATAGCTAAATTATAGAACCAATTTAGGTTTGTTTTAATAGATGAATGAATAAAAACAATTTTGGTATATATATCGTATGTATAATATATATACACATGTATATAATATGATATGTGTGTATAAGTGTGTGTATATACTATACATATAATATAATGAAATATTAATCTTAAAGAAGAATGAAATTATGGCATTTGCTGATAAATGGATGGAGCTGGAGAAGATCATGCTAAGTGAAATAAGCTAACACTAAAAAAAAACCAAAAGTGGAATGTTTTCTCTGATATGAGGATGCTAATTTGCAATAGGGGGGTCGTTGTGAAAAGAATAAAGTTACTTTAGGTAGACAGGAGTAAATGGAGGGGAGGACGTATAGGGGTAGGAAGAATAGAATGAATCAGACATGATTACCCTATATACATATATAACTATACAACCAGTGTGATGCTTCAACATGTACAACCAGAAGAATGAGAAATTATACTCCATTATATATGATGTATCAAAGTTCATTCTACTGTCATGTATAGCTAATTAAAACAAATTTTAAAAAATAAAAAAAAAGTTGGCAGTAGAACCTAATTTGAATTGATGTGAAACTATTAATAGTTTTAATTTTATTCCACCTAGTGTAAATATTCATAAGTTTTCATGCATAAATATTAATGTGTTTCATTATAGAATACTGTCTCAAGACATGACCTGGGTATTAATAATAAGCAACACATGCTCCACATGACCTTTCTAAAATCTGAGACCATGTGGTATGTGAAAGCTAAATGTATCTCAGAAGGTACTGTGGCCCAATAAAAGCCAGAGTTTCCATCAATCCCCTTTCATACCTCTGTTTATATGTGAGGATGTCCCATGGTGTATGGTTTATTATCAGGGCGGGTGCAGATCCCTCATGGTAATCAGAAAAGGTTATGACAGTTGAATGTTCAGCAGTGTTAACATCCACCAATATACCTCCATTCTGTTGTAGGGAAAAAAAGTACATATGCCATGTATTGGTTTAACCTCACTTACATATGTAATTTCAATCAGTTATGTAAATACAAAGGCTTTTTCTTAAGTTCTTACTGAAAAGCAAACTGGCTCTGATTTCTTACAAACATTCATAAGGCATTATATATTGATATAGCAGCATCTTCAAATAATTAACACTAAATTTTTATAGCATGGTTCAGTGAAATGTGTGAAGCAAAAATTTTTAAAAAGACATTTTATTTTAAAATATAAAAACTTACAAGATCTTCTAAACTCAACAAAGTGCCATTATCCTGTTGGTTATAAAAGAATGGTTTGGAGGATCCTTCACAGCCCACCACTCTCACACAAAGTTTGCCTGACAAATTTTCGGGCCAAAATGGAAGGCACTGAAAACACAAAAATTAATATCAGTCTTAAAATAATGCTGTGATATAAATAAGATATTGGCTAATTAAGTTTTTACCTCTGAATCTGATCTTGATTAAATGATCACCAAGTTCCTTAAAATATTTCCTCTACATCTCATATTAAGACCATTGACAATATAATGACTATTATGTTCTATTTATGACTATTAACATTCACCAGAAGAATACAGATATATTAATCCATCTATATATACAATGTCATATTCACTCTATCATATTTATATGTTAAAATATGACAGCCAGCTATCCATCCACATGTACAATATGAGAAACCCAAAAGCATGTTCAGTAAGCACATCTCAAATACCTTGAATAATTAAAAATTATAATATTTATAACATTTACTTTTGTGCATATCCCATTTTACTTCATTAATGCATGAAGAATTCTTTCATAGACTATCTTATCTGAGATAAACCAGAAAGAGAATAGAAAACAGAGAAGAGACCATCATTAACCTACTGAAAGTCCTGACATCACCTTCCTAGCTATTTGAACTTAATCAAAAAGTCATAGTTCTTTGAGCCTGTTTCCCTATCTATAACACTGGGGTTTTCATTCCTAACATTATAGAAAATGTCCTTCTGTTATAGAATACTGGGTAAATTTTGCTTCTGAATAAAAAATACTACTGTTGCCAAATCTACATCAAAGACAAAAAAATAAAATAAACAGTTATTGCTAATACACAGAGATCATTTGAAGTGCCTTGAAGAGACCACGCATCTTAGAGCTCTAAATACGTTTTTACTGAAATAAGAATCCTTCCTTTTGAGTCTTTTGCTAAGTACTTTTAAAAATAATTTCAGAATATTTTTTGAGCAGTACTAAAAATGAACTTCAGCTATCCTGAAGGTCAGCTAGTTTGACTGAAAACTGGGTCAAAGTCAAGGACTACTGCTCATCTTTGCAGTAGTACCCTCTTCCCTCACTTTATCCCTCATTCTTTTCACCTCATTAAATATTACTGAGCCTGCAAAGTTCAGTTCAAATCCCAACTGTACAACAAAGCTCAACCTTTTGATATAGACCACGAATGCCCATCAATTCAATTATCAATGACCTTGTTGACCCTGGAAAAGTGTTAACCTGATTTCTTTTCTGTAAAGTGAGAGAGCTGAATTGCAAGAAAATTCCATCTTCCCTACTCAGAAATTCTATAACCACTTATAACTTTGTTTACACTATCTTTCTCTCTATTTGTTAATTGATATACAGCTTAATCCTTGCCTATAAGATTATAGTTTCTTGAGTACAGAGACATCATCTTGACAACTGAGACTATATAGAGTACATTATCTATGTGTACTTTTCACAGTACATAGCAATGGTTTATATAAGGACTAGAGAAGGACAATTAATCATTTAGATTGAGATATGGGTAAATATCAACAATTATCCTCTTTTTTTAAAAACACATATATATATAATATAAAAATCTTTTAAAGCTGGCCATCATATTTTAACACATAAATATGATAGAGCAAATATGACAAAGAGATACACAAAATCCTTATTTACATGTCAATACTGGTTTCTATACTGTAGGAATACGTAAATGAAGACTTACCTCTGAAGAAGCAATATAGTTCCATTTATTAGTTGGCATTGAGCCATCAGATGCAATTTCACCAACTTCTAGTTCTAATGATGACTTGTTTGTAATGGTACAAAAGGGAGTCAGAGTAACTATTCGTGAAAGATTAAAACTGCTCATTTTGATGCTAACACCAACCTGTGAGAAGGAAACAAGTTTATTTCCTAATATTTTATGCAATCTCTAAAACCTACACATATTCCTTCATTTACACACTGATTCTTAAAATATTTTAAAATAAGAATTCTTACATTAAGTAATGAACATAAGCTATGAACATAAGATAATGAGAATCTTCTCACTAAAAAGAAAAATTTTTGTTCCCTAATATGACTCTATCAGAAACCAATTCAAGAACTTCAATCAGGAATTTAATGACACCTTGCAAGGACAGATTTAAAGTGTCCTCTGTAATTTTTATTAGACACTTTAAATATTCCAAACACAGACTGATTTATAATTAGTGGAGAGGCTCAAGTTTTGTGGCTTTATTATCTGTCATAAAATAAATAAAATAAAAATTTTGTAGTCCTAAAACAGTTCAGTTGGTATCCAATTATTCAAATTTATGCTTGGCAGGGACTGTACAGAATGAAGATTCTACCATGCCATCAATATTTACCAAACTACACACTTGGGTAGATTCAACCCATTGTATTAATCTGTGACAAATTCCACTTCTGCTTTATTAACAGTGATCAAAGAAACTGGTAAGAGAGACCTCTCCACATAATACTTTCAATTCTGATATCTGTACTCTTTAGGACCTAAGCGGTTTAACTGAATTGTGGGATTGGTGAATGGAGTCCAAGGTAAATAGGCAAGTCGACTCTTACCAGGTATTCCATATTGTTGGCAGGACACTTCACACACCCATAACTTCCCACTGTATCCAATGAGAAACTATTGGACCAAGAACTAGTTGAAATTTTTAACTGAACCTGTAACAGAGAATAATATCATCATATAAAAAACCTGAAAGATGATATTCATTTGATTTGATGGAAAGAACTGCAAGAAATTTCTTCAGTATCATAGGACACAAAAATACAATGATAGCCATACTACAAATGAATAACAGAACCACAGAAAACACTATGGAATGACAACCACAGCACAGCTCTGACTTTCCCATTTACCTAAGCAATGAGTATAGTGAACTGAAGAGACATTGTTTTTTTTTTTTTTTTGAAGTTGTAATGCAAAATGATATGTTCCAGTGTTAGACTTATTATATAGAGTTAACAGATTCTTAACAGTTTGAGAACTCTGAGAATTCATCTTTAATATTATTCAGCAGGCACTAAATGAAAGGTATTGTGAAAGTAAGAATGGGAGAAAGAGGGACCCAGTTCCTGTCTTCAATGAGCAACTGGACCAGAGAACAAGAAATACACACTAGTAATTATGATGCAAGACTCAATGTGACAAGAGCCATACAAAAGGTACAAAATGTTATCAGGGTGAGAAGATAATGACGCTAGGATTTAGAGAATGTCTTACAGAAGAAGACATACCTGTGCACCAGATTTAGTCTCACCCGTATCTACCCAACTAGATTATTAAAAAAAAAAAAAAAAAAAAAAACTGAGGATAACCAGAGGCCAGACACATAAACAGATAATCACCACTCCAAAACAGTGGTTCTCAAAGTGGTCCTCAGACCAGCAGCATCAGCATCACCAAAGAATCTATTAAGGATGTGGTCTCTCAGGTCCTACTCAGACAGACTGAATCAAACTCACTTTGGGGGACATAATTCAGTAAATAGTTTTAAAAGCCCATTCTAATGTACACTGAAATTTAAGAACTATTCTGAGAGAACATGAGTGGTATGTCCAGATTTATTTAAAATAGTCAGAAAATCTTCACACATATCAGGCCTAAGCAGAATGCCAAAGGACAAACTATAGATAACCAGGAAAGATGAGGGAAACAGGAAAAGGGTAGGGGAAGAGGCTGTCTAGGCAGAAGGTGAGGCATATGCAAAAGCCTAGAAGTGAGCACATGGGAAAGTAAAGAAGGCAGATGTGCATCTGAAGAGGAAAGAAGGGACCAGAACATAAAAGATCAGGCTCAAGCTTTAGGCTTCTCTACCCTAGCTTAATGCTGTGCCCACCGAAGACTCAGCTAATGTAAGTATATTCAGTCACCATATCTTTAGAAATGCTTTATCACCAGGAAAGTATATGAAATAAAACTATTTTATCTGTCATGAATTTAAGAACAGAAGTAATGCTACAGATAGGAGAGAAAGAGCAACTGAGTCTTATCAAACTGCTGTCGTTTCTGCCATCCCACTTGATTTTGCACTCCTTAAAGTCCCACTGGACTTAATTCACACCAATGGTACTTAAAAAACAGGGAAGCATAGTGTCAGGTTCCTAAGTTTCTAGAGAAGAGATTCTCCTATTTAAACTTGCTTTATGAACAAAAACATACCTTGTTTTTACTAAAAATGTTCTTCTTCTTAAAAGAGAATAAAATAATGTCCCTAAAATCAGCTGGATGTTTCACGTGAATATCTTCTGAACGATACTGAAGAACACGAGAAGTCTTGTTGATCAACCAATAGGGACTAAACACAGAGAGCACTAATCGGCTGCCAATTCGCCTGACATGTATGGACAGATCGACTGTCATCACATCTGTGGAGTCAGAAGAAAAGCACACAACAAAGAATTCGGGAAGTGTATCACATATGCGGAAATGTCCATTCCAGTTTTTGCCCAGGTATTTCACCAGGACTAATTCCATGATCTCTCCACTGATTCGTGAATGTAAAACATCAGCAGTACTGCCTTCGGTTAGTTCATGAGTTTCTGCTGTTCCCTAAAAATAAACACACAAAAAAAATTTGCTCAGCAATTTTTGAAACTTTTGAAATAGCAAAATTCATGTTTTACACAAATGCTAAATTAACTACCAACTCTTCAAACAAGAACCTTGTTCAAATATTATGACAACCCAGTAATCACTAAGGACTAAAAAGAAAACACTATGCCATAGCCACAAGCAGCACTGTCTTTTGGCCATTAGTAGGCCAACAATCATAAGTTTTGATAAAATATTCATATCTATATCAAGAATCCTGGGCTAGATTCAGAAATCCTGGCTGTTGTCCACCAGAGCTACATCATTAAATAAGCCTCTTAAGTGCCTGGGCTTCAGTTTCATCCTCTATTTAAATATCACACCTGATGGTTCCATAAGGATGGAATATGGAAAATGATATTGAACTACTCTGACAAGTTATCTATGGTGTAATTTTTTTCAAAATAAATAATAGCAAAATATAAATCAGGGTTTCTTACTAAAACTGTCTTTTGTATAAATACTATTTAGTTCATTTAATTAATTTTTGTCTGTACAACTCAGGAATAGCTCATTGTTAGATTAAAAAAAAATTGAGGCTCCATACTCTGTGACTTTAAAATATCATAGCATGTACAAATTTGAAAGTATTTATCATACCCCACTACTAGGGAAAATATTTCTTATTATTTAAGACAGTAATTATTTTTGTTTTCATTAGAACTGTAGACCAAATAATCATACTATTAACTCTTTTAAATAAAAACTTTAAGATGAAGTATTTTCTCATTGACTTTTTCTCCCCTTTAGATAATAAAATTTTACTTAATGAATGAAAAGATGACTATGGTTCTTAATTTCTGATAGATGTAGCAAGGACAAGTATTAGGAATTGAGGACCTGAAGTGCCTATGTTTAAATCCTGGCTCAAATACTAAGTGGATATGGGATGGTGGGCCAATCATTTAACCTCTCCCTAACTCAGTTTCCTCATCAGTATCTACTACAAAAAGTTACTATAAAGACTGAACATGCCAATACATGTAAAGTACACAATACAGCTCCTGACATATGAATGCTATGCTGCTTTTTCCTATCATTAATATTATTAAAGCATTATCAACTATGCTATATAAAACACGGACTTCAACTAAAAATGCTATAAAACAAAACTAGAGTTCATTCTATACAATAATAAAAGCTAAACAAGAAATATACCTCAAGTAAATATCTTAAAGAATAGGGGAGAAGATTCCGCAGAGTGAGAGGAGGGTAAAGATGAATAATGTAAGCTGGATCCCAATCTTCCCCATGTGTGCTGATATAGCTTAGTTCATCAGGCACAGCAACTGTATTCACTATGAGAGGCAGGAAGTTGACTTCCACTGATGGACACTGCAACCTGCATCTGACTTCCCTGCTCCTGTGAAGTTCTTCCTTCCAGGAAATATAAGTGGTAGATTCTTTGTACTGATGCTCTAAGATTCCGGCTGGTTGAATAAACAATTGACATCTGCAGAAAAAGAAACCAGGAAGGAAAAAGTTTTGATTGAGATATAAGAAAAATAATCTCATTAAATCTTCTTGATAACTCTACAAAATAGGTACTATTATTCTTCTCTTTACAGGTTAGGAAGTCTTAGCTAAGAAAGGTTGGGAAACTTGCCCACAGTCACATGTCTAACTCACAGAGGAACTTTCTGGGAAAAAGCACTCTGTAAACAAGGGCAATGTAAAATTTTTTTCATTTCAAATACAAAGGCAGTCAGATAAATATAGATCTCAGATAATTCTAAAACATCAAATATATATAAAAAAGAAGGCATTTCATCTTGCAAGTTCATTAATAATATAAATGTGTTTTTCTGCACTTAAAAACTGTCTTAAACCTAAAACTGCTTTTATAGCTCTTACATTATAAAAATATAAGGTTATTTTTTTCCAGAAAAAAGATGCCTAGCCAGGCACAATGGTATATGCTTGTAATCCCAGAGACTCTGGAGGGTAAGGAGGAGGATCACAAGGTCAAGGCCAGACTCAGCAATTTAGTAAGACTCTGCCCCACAATAAAAAAAGAAATAAAAAGGACTGGGAATGTATTTCAGTGGTAAAGTACCTCTGGGTTTAATAACCCATACCAAAAACCAAAAACCAAACCAAAACAAAAAAAACAAAACATAAAATTCAAAATATATATTACAAAGTTTTTAAAGCTTTATATATTCAATGAAATATCTACCTATATGAATTTAAAGGAACATGGAACTCCTCTTCAGGTCTGGCTATTCCAATGGGCTCCAATAGCTTAATATTCTTGACAAATTTATAGATGATAAATGCAATAGAGAAATGGTTTTTAATCTGTTAGACAAAAGGACATACAATAGTTTAAAAAGGATAGAGAAATTAAAAAGCTGCACGTAATTACTTTTAGGTCTAGAAGTTTTCAAACCCAATATTGGAAGGCATTTTCATTGGTAATTGAAAAATTTTAGGATAGATAAATGTAATGTATATTAAACTTGAGATCTAAATGAAAATTAAGATATTCACATAGTCCTATAATTACATGCTTATGTTTATTTTAGTTTATTATACTATCTTTCAAATATGCATTGCTCTTTGTCAATTTCAGTCAGATTTTCTCCATTACAACCATTTATGTATGCATCATATGACTAAACTAAATAGAAGAGCAAAAGCTATTTGAGAAGTACAGTATAAGTTTATTCTTGACTACAGTATATTTGCTGGAATCAATAATAAAGAGAGATTAATTGCCAAAATTTGAAATCTTTTCAATTTTTATCTGATGTTATAGAAATGAAGAAATGTCCTTTTGCTGATCATATATTGATCAGATCCCAAAATCTATAATGTGCAAAAGAAGAAAAATGTTTAATAAAGCCTTAAAAGTAGAAAATATTTATAGATTAAAATGCTAAATTCTTTTCAGGAAAGTAGATAATTCCAATATTTCTTCATATGCACTTGAAAAATGTGATTCCAAATATTGTACAAAGAGAAGGAACTATTATCCTATTTTACAACTAACGATAATTACAATATTCCTCAGTTCTGAATTTTTAAAAGAATACAAAAACAATTTCATTAATTTAAAAGCAGGAGATAACAAATGTATCAGACATTTAAAATAAAGAATATTATAAAATCAAGTTATAGAGTAGGAACCTTTTCAGTGCACTATAATGAAGTTCTACTATATATTCTTCTATTCGGCTAAACAATATTTTCTGCTTTAGAGAAAGTGACACAATTCACCCTAAAGCATTACCTGCAGGGGAGAACGCAGGGTAATTACTTTATTCCCTTCAGTTGCATCAATCTGTACCAAGACTGAATCAGAATGACTGGTATTGGGATTCCGTACATTGTACAATCGCCGTCCAGGTCTGGCAACAGGGATGTTTCCAACTTCTGTGTATCCATGCGGTACTAAGACAGAGCATAAGTGAAAATAAGTCCAAATATTTATTCATTAATAATCATCAGCACCTCAAAATAATGATGAATATTTTATAGAATTTGAGAAGGTAGTAATTACTATCAATATTTTAGGACTTCGGAATATCATTATTTTCTCTCATTGAAATCTTATTCTTTTTGAAGCATACTATAAGTTGTATTACTAAAGAACATTGAAATAATCTAGTTTTGCAAAGTATTTCTTGAATTTAATCTTTTTCAAGTTTAGAAGAAAATAAGACATTAGTTTATTAATTATTTACTCTAAGCCTTTAGAAAGTTGTCTCCCAAGATATCTGCTGCAAAATGTTTCTTTATCTCTTATCAAAAATAAGCCCACAGCAATTCCTAAGACATTCTTAAAATAACTAGCATACCAAAGGTCAGAGTGAAGAAGGAGCTTTCTTGACGGCTGAGTACACACAGTTTCCCTTGATGTGAAGGTTCCATGCTGGCATATTCCAGCTCCAAGTTCTGACCAGCATCCACATCATAAATGCCACTTTTCTCAAGGGGGCCCATCACTCTGAGATTACGATTTGGTTGCACCTTAATGGGAACACCTACAGCATTTTTTACCATAAAAGGAGCCCTGTCTTTTAAGGAATAGTCAAAAGTAGAAGCAGCACCCTGTGAAAAACCCTGAAAAGGAATAAATCATCATCAGTTTTACAATATGTATATTTCTTTCAAATATTTTACCACTATTACACATTTTTTAACTAATTTTGATGACAAAAAAATATCCATACATGTTTCATTCTCAAGTTCTATTTAATATATTCCAAACAAGAATCAAACATACTTTTGCTAAATTGTTGAAAACACTAAGACAACTTTTGGATATTGTTATATTCATTGTATCTCCTGAAGAAATATGAATTGCCATTTGTGGCTCAGGAATAAAATCATCTCCTGGCATCAAACTTTTGTCCTGTATTTGGTTCTTCTTTACCTATAATTAAACAATATAACAAATTTAAGTTATCAGTCAATAATAAAATTAAAATATAGTATTGAATTCTTCTAAATTGGTTGCTTTACATTAAGGCTTTTCAAGTCTCATTTTCAAAAATATTCAGAGCTTCCCACTGACTTAGTGCAGATGAGAAATCTTTCTTTCAGTGCATAATCCATGGGAAGATGCTTTTTAGAACCATAACATGAAAGCACTCAAAGTCAGCTACTAGATTTGCCTCCTGTGGATCTCCCAGAGTACAACTAATTACTTAGTGTGGACTAAGTGATGATTATGAGTTGATTAGCAACCTAAGACGGCCCCAAATTCTACATTAGTCCTTATTTGGTGGTATCATCTGGAAATAAGTTTTTTCCTTCTGTTTTCTACAATTAACACATATACAAAAGTAATACTAGCTTTCAACCAGCCATCAGATTCAACCTGTTGCAGTATCACAATCATGTTTTTATTCTAATAACATTTCAAAAGGCTGTAAAACATTCTTTCTTAGCTTCTTTACATCAGAGAGACAAATACCACTTCTAGTTCATTATTCAGAGTATATAACACCTTCCCGTTATTCTAGAAAAATGTGCTTTGGTATATAGACTTCTGAAGTGCTCTCAAGTAATACATAAAGAAGTAATACAAAAGACTTGTTCATAAATAATAATAAAATTCTCTCTCCACTTTTTTGGTCTGTCTCTTAAAAATCACTGAATATCTCAAAGAGCTTCTAAATTTATCTGAGTTACATCTACCTATATCCACACTATTCAAAATGAAAACATAAGATTTTAATACACATTTGAAAATGTTAGATTTAAGTTATTTAATGAAAAATAACTATATAAAATATATAAATAGTGAGAAATGGGGCATTTACAAATCGCTTCAGCACCTGCCTTAAGAGATGAACTCTGATTTCTATTGTGCACTCAATCTGGCTCAATATTATATTCAAGAAATCCCTTGGAAACTCCATAGTTCATTCATGAGAGAATGAAGACAAAAATGATATGTTATGTCTGAGTATTACCATGAAAAGAGTTTTAATCACATGGACCCCTTGAAATGGCTTCAAGGATCCTGGACTGCATCTTGAGAATCCCTGAACTAAAAAATATTAATAAATATACAGAATGTCACTCTATACAAAAATATTTTATGGTTTCCTTACATTAACCTTTAAATTCCATTGTCGCTTCCCCTCCACTCTCTCAATCAGTGGCTCCCACACAGCATGGATTTCATTGTAATAGTGAACCTGAAAAGTCAGAATTATGTTAGTCTTTCAACTTTAATTATATAACTCTGTAACTAGCATAGAAAAAAAAATGTCAAAAACCATTTATAAACCCCACTGAAAGATACAAAAAGTGTCAAGTGTATTTCCCTTTATCCTTTCTTTATTGTCTTAAACAAATTATTTAGCCAAAGATTTCTTAAAATCAATTCCCACAATACAATTATACATCAATTTATACAAATTAAATGTTAAAATATATTATCTATTCATATATGTATTTGTTGTTACCATGCATAAACAAAAAATATATTATCTATTCATATATGTATTTGTTGTTACCATGCATAAACAATAGCAACAAAAAATCTCATCTCTTGATTCTGCAATTGTACTTTCAAGAAGTTGGCTCTGAAGATTCTAAATGATGTATCCATACCTGTAGTGTCATGTCAGCTGCAGCAGCCATCAGAGAAGTCCAATTTTTAATACTGCCTGAAAACATAGACTCTGCCAGTAATAAAGGTACTG
This sequence comes from Marmota marmota marmota, assembly GCF_001458135.2. Taxonomy (NCBI): domain Eukaryota; kingdom Metazoa; phylum Chordata; class Mammalia; order Rodentia; family Sciuridae; genus Marmota; species Marmota marmota. The sequence goes on along the minus strand of NW_026000229.1, from coordinate 18,992,781 downwards.
TTCGATGCCCAAGGCCACATTCTAAGGTAATCTGAACTGACTCCACAGTAATAGCACAATTTTCCTCTATCCGTGGTTGTTCACTGTCTCTGAAATTTTCTGTTAATTCTGTTGCCAAGTCAACACCAAGAAACCAAGAGTTATAATCACTAATAGATCTGACATCCCAAAGATTTTCCATTTCCTTAGATGTATCTTTAGATTCAACTTCTTTTGCCTTTGGAGACATAGCAGCCATGATTGTCATCACAGTATTAAGAATTATGGGTGAGATCTTTATAAAGGAAAGCAGAAAAACATTTAGAACAGATTCTTTCCCAGATGAGAAGAATTAATACATATATGATAGAGCTTTAAAAATTAATTAAAATTTTAAATACATTAAGTTCACAGCTAGAGAAAACATATTATTGGTATCAACTATCTAATTTTTGCATCCTTTGGAAAGAAAAAAAATGGATTTCAGAAACCATTCTGAATTTCCATTTGTAACTGGGCACAAAGTCATATTTAAAGAATCTGAATGCCACTAAAGAATAGAGAATTTTTTCAATCCTTTAAATTAAAAAAGCAAAATCTAAAAAGTTATTTGTAGCACACACCTGTCATTACAAATACTTTGTAAGTCAAATAAAGCATTTAATCACTCACTTATTAAACTGATTCAAATTTTACATCAAATAATGTAATTTATTTCAAATGAAGTAATGGCAACCTCATCTCACCACCCTTTCTTCCCTCTTTTTCTCCCCATTTCTCCTCTCCCCTCCACATGCATGCAAATATAATTGAGAAAACCACTCTGATCTTTAAAAAATATTAAAAAGTATCCTTTCAAAGGAAATCAAAATAAACATTTACATTAAAGAAAATGTCTTTTAATGTTAGAGGTCTTTGATTTTTCAAGATGACTAACACAATGCTGGAGTGGTAAGAGACATCAAAAGATACCATTTTAAGTTACTGCAAATATACAACACTGTTAGAAAAATAAGAATTTTCACCCAAAGAACATGATAGGTACTAACCTTAATTATAAATTCTTTAACCATAATGTTTATGTTTTGTTTTCCTGAGGCCCATGTACATTTTTCCATAAATAATGAGCAGGGATGTAAGACCTAGAAACAAATAAATGAAATTCACACTTCCTTAGTAACAGTTTCAATAAATGTGTAACAGACCCTTATGAGAGCTACCTCTTACTCAAGCTTACTATTAAAAGCAAAAAAGGAAATCAAATTAACTAAGAACTTTGTAGGAGGGCTTCTGTGAACTATGACAAATCTATGAACATTGTTAAAGAACATTTAACAGTTCTCATAACTTTTTTCATTCTAAATTGTCAAGTAACAATGCAACTTATTATTAGAAGTTTAAAATGTTTCCTTTTGCTAAAATATTTTCATTGATACCCTCTGTAAAATATATTTTTGAGATATCTATAAAAATGAACCAATAACTGTAGTAAGGTAGATAAATGACCATTTTCAGATAATTAACAATTTAGTCTTGAATACCACCAAAAGTCCTTATTAGAATGAATCTCAAATCTTCAAAACTGATTAAAATGATGAAGTCTATATTCTTATTTACAATTAAAGAAACAAAATAATTTTGCCCCAAACTAAATGGGGTAATTACTATGGCATAATAATTTTGAAAAAATTAGGATGATCTTTCAATGAAGTGATTACTATAAGCCTTCTGTGACATATCAAAAGATGATCTGTCAAAGAACATTTCATGATAAAGTATATATGAAGCCTAGAACTATATTTTTATGCAAGTCTCTCAGCCCACAAATTTTTAAAAATTTAAACTAACACTGCCAATGAGTCAAATAACAGTGGTCCTTTTATCATAAAAATTATCATTAACATTAAAAAATAATTGGTGTTAATTGTTAATTAACTAAAATCATATTTTTCAATAATGATATGAAAATAACTGAAATTAACTTTTAATAACAGAAGAACACCATCTATTTTGGTTCTCTGACTCCATATAAATTTTTCATTTCAAGATTAAATACTCATTCATTCACTTATTGGGCATACCACAGCGAACAAAACAATAACTAAAACAAAAAATACTGATGTGTACTACAATTTAAATACTATTTAATAGAGGATAATATAAAGAAAACTAGTCTGAAGGTAACTCCTACTTTTATTACCAGCAGCTATAATTAAGTTATTTAATATCTTTGGAACTTAGTATCCTTATCTGAAAAACCCCAAGGTTTTAGTAAATAATCTGTAAAGTCCTTAAGAGCTCTCCTACTTAGGATTCTGCCCTTCTCAAAATTATGATACAAGGCAATTCTTACTGTGGTAATGTTTTTCCCTCTCTTTTCTCTGAGAAAAGGGCAAGCGAGCACTTTTAGATCTCTCACAGAAGCTTCCATCATCTGCTCAAGTTCAGATGTTGACAGAGAGAGGTTACACTGGAAGGAAGCTGTCAGAGCAGGAGCATCAGCCTTTGTCAGGTTGGCAACAAACACCACTTCCGGATCTGTGATCATGGCCTTTAAAGTCATATTTGGTCTTATAGAATCATCTGAAGAAACAAAAAAGGGAACAAAAATTTTTTAAAGTAAATTTTCACTTATCTACACATCATCTGCTAGTTACTAAGTTGTTCTCAATATTCTTACTATGATGGATATGTTGAAGTTAATACTAGTAATTGGTTTATCAACACTAATTATTAAATGATATTATCAAATGCTGATAGTACAAGAAAACGTAATTTGAAACCTGTCTAAAAAAGTTCATTCTCACTTTGATATTTGATTTAGTTGGGAATAATGGTGTTTTGAAATTCTTGGGCCAGAATTAAGGTATGTGCCTGTATATACATATGATAATGTATTATGCTATGTTGCAGCAGCAAGGAGGGGAAAACTAGAGAAAGAACTATCCGGGAGAAAAAAAAGACGCTGGTAAAGCAGTTAAACTGTTGTCATTTGGTTTCATCCAAAACTCCATAATCAGTATCATATAATGTATAATATAAATATATTTAATGGGGCTAGACTTGTGGCTCAGTGGTAGAGCACTCATCTAGCACATGCAAGGCCCTGGGTTCGATCTTCAGCACCACATAAAAATAAAATAAAGGTATTGTGTCCAAATTACAACTCAAAAATAAATAAAATAATAAATTTAATATAAAAATAACTACAAATAAATAAATAAATTTAATATGTAAATAACTACAGAGATATCAAGAATGATTACTACTTAAGAAACATTAAAAGTAAATGGAAAAATAATATTTGACCTTGCCAATAAAAGTTAGTTTTCCAATCTTGTTGGGTGCTGCACTGGAGGAAAAAAATGCCTGATCTTAAATAATTATAAATGAATACAGAAAATCACTGATTTACTTGGTAATGCTAGAATATAAAAAATTACAGAGTTGAAAGTGACTTCAGCATACATCTAGGTCTGACACTGGTAAATTTTCTGACACTTTAAAGTATTAAAAGGTGATAGGGTAGTCATGCTAGGTCTCATTTTATCTTTTTAATTGCTCTTCAATGTGCTACAATTCTTTAAAGCCCAATATATTTCTACTAAACCTTGCTCTTCAAAATATTTTGTCACTAAAGCTTTTATACAGAATATGTTTAAATTTGAAAGTCTAATTTACTTTCTCAAATTCTCTACTACTCTTTCCTTCTGTTTGTAACTTTTGTTAAAAAGCACAAGTAGTCATCTCTAACAGGTAAATTCTGCTAACCTTTCTCTATCTTGACTTTCCCTGTGGCAGTCTGTCTTGGTGGAATCTGTATTTCTTTTGCCATATTTTCAGGATTCTGTGGCATGGCTTTGATAAAGAAATCTGCCACAGTCATCAGAAACTCCACACTGGCACATACATATAGCTTGTCAAGAACAGCCTCAATTTTACTTCCATTTTTGTCTTGTTTGTAACTTATATCAATCATAGAACTGTTGTTATCTTGGTCATTCTTTTTGTCTATCATCCTGAAACAAACAAACAAACAAACAAACACCATTATTTTAGTTCTGCCGAAATAAAAAAGATGAAAGTTTTCCTATACATTTTAATGATCTTTCTTTCACTTTTCAGTTTCTAATCTGAATAGAAAACAGGACAGTGTTAACTGGTATGTATTTACCTAATTAGCAACCAAGACATGGTCTACTAATCCCCAAAGTAAGATTTATGTGATTAAGCAATAACAGAATATTTTAATTAGAATGAAATATTAGAAACACCAATGATTGGGGCTGGGGTTGTGGCTCAGAGGTAGAGCGCGCTTGCCTCCCACACATGGGAGGCCCTGGGTTCCATCCTCAGCACCACATAAAAATAAATGAATAAAATAAAGATATTGTGTCCAACTAAAAAATAAACATTAAAAAAAAAAAGAAACACCAATGATGCTGGAAACAAATTTAGGCAATTAACAAAATATATCAATGTGGTTCATAAAACATAAGACAACCTCTATTTTATTAAATAAAATCTTGCTGAAGGAATTTATTTCCAAAGATCATCCTATGCACTTCGATTTGAAAGTATTCACTGCAACTCAAATCAGCAAGTGTTTATTAAGTGTCTTCACAAATAGTTCTTATACATCTTCACATGGGCTAGGAAGACCAGACTACCAAACAGATGGTGGCATTTATCAACCTTACCTACAGAGTTGTGGACTGCTAGATATGAAATTTAAAAACTAGAAAAGCTGTGTGCATAAAAGCACTCTTTCTTCATTTATTAATTTCTCAGAAAAATAAAGAACTCAGAACTATCCAGTATGTATTCAATGAAGTCCAAGTTTAGTAACACAGGTTTTTTTCCCTTAAAAAAAAAATCAAGTACAAAGTATTATGTGTCTCATTAGAGAAAGGAATACAAATATAATTAGACTATTGTAGTCAGATATTTTTCTCTTTATAGTAGGTTGATCTATGTTAAACTTTCAAAAACTAGGTTGATAATGTTATCATGCTAGGGATTCAATTCCTATTAAAAGTAAAACAAAATTTGCAGAATTGTTTTGAAAGACACAGGCCAAAAAAAAAAAAAAAAAAGATCCATAGCTTTAAGACTGCCTATAGGAGATAATTTGGGAAAATATATTACCAACATATCACTCATATGAATTTAACAATTAAAATTCATATTCTCTTAGTCCTCATTTTCAAGATGGTACTCCATTTTACTAATAAACTTCCCTTTCATTTAAACTAAATTAAATCAAATCTAAAGCTAAATCTGATATTAGCACTACTTCTTAATGCAATTCAAATCACAAGGTATGACCAGAAGACAGATCTCTTTTGATGATCCCACGCCCAAATGCCTGGTAACAATACCAAATGCAAAGTCAACCTTAATGTACAAACCTTGATGTTGCTCTCTCAATGCCTTCTCTGAGATCATCAAGGGTGCATGTCTTAAGTTTAAGGCTGACATTTACTGAACCATCCTTGAATATCTTCCCTGCAGAGGCCATCAGATACAGTCTGAGCTCTCCAAGGCGGAAACTGTCATTATGAAATGCAAGTTTGGATTCCTGTGGTGTATTTTTCAAGCAAAAAAATAAATAATCTTTAAATATTACATACTTATTTTTAAACATATTTCTTAATTCAGAGCCTAAAAACAAATAAATTTTACAGATTTTTAAAAGTATTAGTGCTAAAACACACAAATGGATCCAAGAATAATATGCATGTTTATGAATATAGACATGTATACAAGTAAATACATGTATGTATGTGCTGACATTCAACAATGGTTAATGTATAAAATTAACTTGATACACGGTCTGATGCAAATAAAAATAACCATGAAACATTTGTGTCAGTTAATCACATGATCTACTAAATATTTAAAGAGCTCTTCTATTTAAAAAAAAAAAAAACAGTGATAAGAACTATGGAGTTTATGAGAAAGGACCAGGTTGATAGGTGATCTCCATGAGCTTACAGATTAAAGAAACATCACAAAACACAACTGTAAATTGTGAATGATAAAATACCTTGTGATAAATAGTAATTTTATTATTATTTATATCTTTCCACATTTCAATATTATCAAACATTGGATATTAATTCCAAGTTTATTCAATATTAAGTGGCTAGGTAAAGAATATATATAATGAAAACTAAAGAGTCAAATAGATCATTATGGGATAGGAAAAATTCATGGAGAAAGTGAGAACTTCACTGCACACTGGCGGCTAAATGGGATTAAATAGCTAAGAGGATAGAAGACATTCTACATTGGGTAAAAACAGTTGATGTTTCAAGATGCGTTTCAGGGCACCAAGTAGAGTGATTAGGCTTGAACATTCCAATTAAAGGATGCTAGGGAATGAAATTAGAAAGAAAAACAGAGGCCTAATTAAGGTCTCAAATCCCACAATAAAGATTTAAACTTTTATTTACTCCACCATAACACAAAAGTCTAAGTACTCTAAGAAAAACGAGATTTCATAAAGAACAGATCCCATCTAAGAAACCAAAAGCAAAAATACTTCATGGAAGTAAAGGACATCAGTCACAGCTTCTCAGTTGGGTCCATGGCCTTGGTGAGAGGTATGCTGGTGATGTGCAATCCTTGGCACACTGGTTACTCTACACCTTCACTATTCCAGACAGTTTATTACATGCAAGTAGGTCAGAATGACATCATTATTGGGAAGTTTCTAATACATTTAACTTATAAAAATGGAAATAATTCACAAACTTCTGTTCTGTAATTATGGTTAGAAATGACCTGTGACAATATAATGATCACAACATAAAATGTTTCCTAATACAGTTACTGATATAGACAATTTGGACCACTGGATGTATTTTTGTTGTTGTTGTTATTTGTATTTTTTTTCCTTTTCATAAAGGGACACATACATAAACACTGAATGTTCCTATTAGAATGGGAATTTGCAAATGGTTCCATGGATTCACTTAGGACACTGAACTTGTACCAGTGTCTAGGATGGATGAAAGGAAGCCACTGCAGTACATGTGTGAGCCACTAAGGGTCTCAAATAAAGCAATGTGAGAACTGACAGAACAGAACAACATTCAGTCAAAGAAAAACTGATAGAACTCAGTATTTATATGAATAAGAAAAGAGAACAAAGAAGAAGCAAAGAAGATAGCAAGATTCTAAGGCTGAGGAACTAGCAGATGACTGTCCTTAAGGGAAATGAAGATCGCATTTAACTGTCCATTTTCTACTAGGTCATTTTCTGATGTTTTCATGAATATTAAACATTAGAAATGAAGGCAGTTTACTGCACAAATGACAGACATTAGCACAAAGCTCAACAGCAACAATATATGAATACTATCTAATTTTTAGAAAACATTATGAAATATGAATTTGTGTATAAAAATGAAAATTAACAACAGATACAATGCCTATATATTATATGACATATATTATGGATATTAACATGATATAATTAACTGATATAATAAAATGTTTTTAGAAGACTATATATAATTAATAGCTTTCTAAAATACCAACGATATATTATTTAGTTCAAATCATTATAGCACTAGACTTCCAATTTTTTAATTGGTATTCTTTTTTTTTTAAAAGAGAGAGAGAGAGAATCTTTTTTGTAGATGGACACAACTCAATGCCTTTATTTTTATGTGGTCTGAGAATCGAACCAGGGTCCCGCCCGTGCTAAGCGAGTGCTCTACCGCTGAGCAACAATCCCAGCCCAATTGGTATTCTTAATATAAATCTACCATATATAACATCTATTCAATATAAACATAATTAATATGCTTATATCATGGATAATCATCTAAGGCTCCAAAGCCACTACTAAATTATTTTTATTAAATAGGTTTATATACATACAAATAAATACACAACCTATGTAATAAAATTGAGCGTATAATTAATCACTCTTATATATAAAAGTCCTCCGTTAGCAACAGTGCAAAATGTGCTTTGGTGCTGATGTTACTTAAGAAGAAATGAACCCTGAATGATTTTCCTTAGCCTAATAAACACTAAAACAGTGAAGACCTATTAAAAAATTTTTAAAGGGTCATATCAAAAAAATGCCAGGGGCTAGAGTTGTAGCTCAGTGATAGAGTGCTTGCCTCACATCTGTGGGGCACTAGGTTTGATCCTCAGTACCACATAAAAAATAAATAAAGATATGTGTCCATCTAAAACTAAGAAATAATATTTTTTTAAAATGCCAATATTCTAAAACAAAGCAAAGAATTTTTCTCTACAGAAATTTAATACACACCTGATTGATATCATTGTTATAAAGGACAATGGAGAGAGATTCAAAATGAAAGTCATATTGGAGAGTAACATTCTGGCCCATAGAAGGCTTTGAGTCTGTCAAATGTTCTTGATCTGATAGAACAAAAAGAAACATGAATATGAAATTTAGCAAGATTTTAAGTAGGTATATTGCTTTGTACATATTTAAAATCTGGGACTATGATTTATTATTCTTAGTTTATATCCAGCTTCCTAATGTTCTTTAACTCATAAGACAATAAAAATGACAACGATTATTCCATATATTTAGTACAGGGCAAAGTGGCAGAGGCAAATTATTCACAGCTTTAAAAAAGAGAGACTATCTCATACAAAATAATCAAGACAACTTTTTAAAAAGTCCCTCCAAAGTAAGACTTATAACAGAGGTATAATTATAAAGGTACTTTTATCTAACTGATTCAAGCCATTCTCAAGTGATTAAGAAGTTGGAGTACAGAAAAGCCAGATTTTTTGCCCTGAATTAGAGAGCAAAAGATACTCTGCTAGTCAAGCACTCTTCTCATTATCTTTATTTATCTGTATTACCTATTACCTCTATAAGAACAGAATGCAACTGTATTACCTATTACCTCTATAAGAATAGAATGCAACTCAACAGCAAAATATGTCAGGTGGGGAAGCCTCTGGAATTTAGTGAAGACGTTTAGAGAAATATTTTAGTCTTTTGTCTCATCTTCAGACAGATAGGACAGATGAAACAGATTCTGCTTTCAAACACTTTTATAATATGATTCTATAATCCTTTTGGAAATTGATTCTAATTTTTCGATCATTCTATAGAAAAGGCCACTCTTGTATAATTTTAACAATGTAAGGCTTCCCCAAGATGGGAAACCCTAGTTTTTTTTTTTTTTCCTCTACTTTTCCTGAAAATAATGTATATTCCAATCTTCATTATTTTGCAGCTTTCCACCTGAATTCACAAATTTTCCCAAGGGCCACATCAACCATATAATGAGAACCAGATACACAAATTTGATCACAGCTGAACCTTATGAGATCATTAATCACATAAAGTCTGCCTGTCACGACTTATTCATCTCTACATAGTTTTGGTCTATAACAATGACCTGCTCATCTAGCATTTGTCTACATGGTAGCACAAACCCAACCTGGTGAGGAAAGAAATGCTGGCCTCACCAAGCTTATGTAACACTCATCACTGTCTACCAGAAACCTTATTTTGCACATTGTTGTCATCATACGTTTGTGTAATTCCAAAGTATGCCTGGCCTTTCTATAGAAGAAGTAGTGTTGGTGAAATTCTATTAAGTGGCAGCTTTACCATGTAAGCTGATGGTCTGAGAGCATTCTAAAGGCCCAAGGAGTAGCCTGTGACCATGTTAAAGACAAGAGGCATTTCATCTCTTTTTAGCCATTTAAATATTAACCTATTTACAGTTTAATAAAACATTTAATAATACCAATGACTGTCAATAAAAAACAAGTGAAAGCATATTTCATGTAATTGCTTAAGAAAGAAGAAACCTTATATTTTAGAAAAATTATCATTTAAAAATGGTTGAATTTGAAAGCTTCAGTAACTTTTAAAAGTTCAGTTTTAGTAGTCTGAAGATTCTCTGATATATCTGATTATATCATTTTCCCAGAAAGTCAGATCTAAAGCTGTTACTATGAAAGAATGCATTCCTTTCTCATGGTTCTGACCTGTTAGCATGATTATATCACACAAAGGGCCTTTTCTCTCTACATTATTTTCGGACCTTACTTCACTGTATGCCCACTTTGATTTTTCTCTCAAGGTACACACTACCTCAGTGCCTACTGAATTCAGCTTCTATCAAGTATATGCAAATAAGCATCATGCAATCAAGGACAGATAACCCTTCCTCCTGTAACATACAACAGGCTTCTCCAGGGGCTTAAAGAAGCAAATCTGGCCCTCGCAGATTTTCCACAGTAAACAATATGATAATGAATCAATTTATACCACATTATGCTGGACAACTAAAATATACTAAATATAAATATCACATGGACAATAATCAATGCAAAAATCTTCATGGATTTATACCTTTGAGGAAGACAGGACCACTCAGAACATCTTTCCTCACTCTTACAGCCTCCTGTACAGATTGTGTAGGGATTGGCTGTGAAGAAGCTTCTCCAAGATTTTCCAGCAAAATTTTCATTAAAACTGTTAAGTCATCTTCACTGAGAGCAACCTAAAAGCCACCAATAATTTGTTAACAGAAAGTAATAAAAAATCTAGAATATGATGTCTATCTCAATGTATGGTTCCTCAAATTAAACAACTGTTCATGTCGTTCGTTCGTTCATTCATTCATTCATTCATTCATTCATTCATTCATTCATTCATTCATTCATTCATTATTTTCAGTACAGGGGCACTTAACCACTTAACCAAGCCCAGATTGTTGGTTTTTTGTTTGTTTGTTTTTGTTTTTTTCTTTTTTGAAGACAGGGTCTCACCGACAGAAAAGGCCCAGTGGCCCCCGGCGGGACAGAGCCTCTAATCACTCCTGCAAGGTAGGCGGGCCTGCGACCCACCTGCAGAAGAGGAGCAGCGGCCTGCTGAGAGGCAGAGCCGCCCCCTCCCCCTGCCCCAGCAAGGTAGAGGGAACTGTGACCATCCACAGAGCAGGCCCAGCGGCCTGCTGAGGGGCAGAGCCGCCCCCCACCCCCCGCGCCTGCCAGGTAGGCGGAACGGTGACCACCGGCAGAAAAGGCCCAGTGGCCCACGGCTGAACAGAGCTTCCAATCACTCCTG